>NW_027112804.1:44610-54857 GCF_000696795.3 Halyomorpha halys
CCCCAAAAAAACGACAGGACTTTTTGAATGACCTGGTAGTATTTTAAAATAATTTTTTTTATGGAATTGATTATGTAATTTTTTTGTAAAATGGGCCAAGCCAATGTCCAGAAAGCACTGAAAAATTACAGTGGCTTAAGACGTATAATTTCTTTTTGTAAGATAATATTTTGTTAATTAATCTGATATAAAAAAATAACATGATCTTAAAAGTATTTGCTGTATTTGTATAAATAAGGAACTCTAATTTTATTCCTCATTTTTTTAATCCAGCATTAGTCTCTAGGTCTGTTATAACCAGACCCCCTTTCCTGAAAGGAGGGGGGCTTTAAGCTCTAACCCAGAGCTTAAAAAAGGCGTATAGAATAATGAATAGTACAATACTATATCAATAGAAAAAATCTCACTTTTATCCACTTAACAAAATATTCAGAAAGCAAGATTGTTGTTAGATAAAAGTTTCAAATTATTAAATTAATATTTAATTATTGAAGTGTAGCTTGCATACCAGGCTAAGTATCTCAATACTGCCAACTTAGCTATTGTGCCATTCACTCTAGATGAATTATGATTATAAAATCCATTTGTACGTTGTAATAAATATATTTATAAATTAGTGTTTATTTTAATTATTAAACAATTATATAATTATTTTATTTTAGATATGTGGCTTAAAATGGTCTCCGGATGGACGGTATTTGGCTAGTGGTGGTAATGACAACATTCTGAATATTTGGTCCTGTGTGGCTGGCGATCTATACTCTCAGTCTAATCCCTTATACAGGTTTAGGTATGTTTTATTTTGGATAGTTTTATTTTTTTTTTATTTATAAATGTTGGTAGCGATTTAATTTTAAGAATCTTATTTTTATAACTATTAATATGTTTGCTCCAACAAATGGTGTGACCGAAAATTTTTTAGCCAATATAGCGTACAGATTTGGTGTTCTGACGATTCTAGTACCAATAATCAAATTAGAAGTTGGCGACCTCATTCAAATTTGGATTGAAGGTCCAAATCTTGATCTAAGCATCATAAAAAGCATGTACATTTATCAAGTATTTGGTAATACCTAGTTTAGGATTAGTCCGTTGGAACAAACATAATATAATTTGGAAGATTGCTGATTGACCGCGTGTACCAATAAATGGAATTTGAGCCAACGTTTCGCCCCTGTGTTGTGGAAACAGAGCACTGATTAAAAATTAAATACTAACATAAAAAAATTATTGAACCAGTATTTCTCAGACAATGTTTTATTTATTAATTTTTGT
Source organism: Halyomorpha halys (assembly GCF_000696795.3). NCBI lineage: Eukaryota > Metazoa > Arthropoda > Insecta > Hemiptera > Pentatomidae > Halyomorpha > Halyomorpha halys. Next base: position 45,886 of record NW_027112804.1, read on the forward strand.
GGGGAGGGAGGAAATAGTATTGGGACTAAAAAAAAAAAAAAAAATAGTACAATTTTTATATCAATATTATGTTATCAAATTAAAACTACTTTAATTTAGAAATACATTATTATTTTTGTCTTACTAGACATTATACACAGAATAGAAAAAACTTATTAAATTTTTGTCTAATCAGACTAAAATAATAATATATTTCTAAATTATCGATATTTTCCAAAATTCCTTGTGCCATTCTCTTTTCTATATGAAGGGTTAAAATTAACATATAACATACTGTTCTTACATTACTATCTTAAATTGTATACAAATAAAGTTGAAATTAAAAGCATGGTCTTACCTTTGTTTTGACTATTCCTCTTTCCTATCTTTTTTTTTTTTTTTTTCTGTTTTAAATTTTTTTCTTCAATTGTTTAATGCAATACCTGACTGAATATCAGTTCCTCTTAAAAACTTTCCTTGATTCCTTCCAACTATTCTTAAATGGGAATTTGAATACTTTTTTTATTAATGAATAGGGTTATAGTAAATTACATTATGGTATTTTGTCTGTTTATTTAATTTATTTCACAGTCTTTTTCAAATTAATTGTAAATTATTTAGTTGAAATGTGTATGGAAACAATTTTATTTTTACAAGCTGAAAAATATATTTATAATTCATTTCTTATTAACTATTTGTTTTAATTTCTATCATTTAAAAAAAGTATACATTTTATTGAAGCTAAGTAAATACAGTCAGTATAACAATAAACAATAAACATTCCAAATTTAATGTAATTTTATTAAAACTTATAGAAATGATCCTGTTTAATCGTTGTATTCTTAATAAGTATTGTAACCAATTTAGGTGATTTTATTTCTTAAGGAAGACTATGAATCAGTCAAATCTGTTTAATAGATATTTATAAGAATACTGCTCAATTAATACTACATATTTTTTTATACTTTTCACAAATCAATAATCGTTGGAATAGAAAAGAGAAGAGAAACAACGGTTTCTATAGTAATGTAATATGATATAAGGCTCTCTTATATTGAATATTATGAAATTGGTGTTCATTTTATTACTAAGTTATAAAATGATATTTTATCTATGGCTGCCAAATATTATTTCTTACTGCTATATCACTGTAATTCACAGAATGTTACATAAAATGAAATGAGTTTTTTTAAATCTATTCGCAATTTTATCAAAGTAAAATACTTTAATTGGTTTTTATTTTACATATGGGCCAGTTGGAATGAAAATGACATAATTTTAAATGTGTTGTTAGAATGTGCAGGAAATAACCGTAAGACTTTATATAATTTATTTATTTATTTTTTTTAAAAAGATAACTTGCTGAGAACAGTATTGACAGTAGCTAATTTTATACAGGAACTGTAGAAAAAAGTTTCTTAACATACTTCCATTCTGAAAATGCTGTTCATACTACATCTAATTTCCTTTTGCTCTATTCAAGTTCTCAAATTGTTGTTGAATGAAAATAATTTCAACTTGCGAAAGTGAATTCATGATTTTTACTTTTATCTTAAGTTGATATAAGTATTATAATTAATCTTATATTGGAACAATAAAGTTTTAAATAATTTATAGTGAGCACCAGGCTGCTGTGAAAGCCTTAGCATGGTGCCCTTGGCAACCATCAATCCTCGCCAGTGGTGGAGGTACCGCCGATAGGCACATAAGGTTTTGGAACTGCAACACTGGGTTGTCTACTAACTCAATTGACACCAAATCTCAGGTAAAATTATCTATCAAATAACTAATAGCACCTTTTAATTGTTAATTAATTTATCTATCTTATAGTCTAAACCACTAAGGCACATTGTATGTACAATTTATCCTATGGATAAATAATGAACATTTTGTTATAATTCTTCTCCCCCCTCCTTTAATATTGAAATTAATTATTTTCTTTGTTTATTATATTTAGTTGTTTCTCATATATTAAATAATTTTCAAAATTATTGGTTGTAGGATCATTTTATATTTCTCAATGTTTTCCTTTAATTGTGTGGACTATAATTTTGTTAATTTTTCAGTTTTTATAAAATTTTAATTATATCATAGCATTGTTACAAACTACAAAAAAAAAAACTGCATTTTTCAAACTCACCTATTAAAAAGAATCGAAAACATTTTTTTTTTTTTTTTTTTTTAGGAAACAATCAATTCAAAGATAAACAATTTAAATAACTTCAAAATTCAGTTAAAGAAAAGTAGCTTATTTTCCCTCATATAGTCTTATGTGGTGCTGATTACTTATTATGTTTCTGATCATATAATATTAAACTAGATATAAATTAAATCTTTTTATTTATTATATATGTTATGTATAATACTAAAATTACTTGTTCAATAAATAAATTAATTTAGTTAATTATTATTATTTTATTTCTGTTTAGGTTTGTGGACTATTATGGTCACCAACTTATAAGGAACTTATATCAGGGCACGGTTACGCTAATAATCAGCTTATAATTTGGAAGTACCCTTCTCTCGTTAAGGTAAGTTGCTTTTAATTTTATCATTTACTACAATAAATAGTTATTATTCTTATCACAGACTAATGCAAGACTTTAGGACCACAATGAAGTTCAACAAATTAGTATTTTTTGACTTGTCAAACAAATGTTCAAAATATTTTTTAATCAATAGATTTTCCTATTGATGAAAGTTAAGAAGTATTATTCTCACAAAAATAAGTGATAGTACCTTATTTCATTTTTTTTTTTTTTTTAATGTTTGTGAGATTACTTCATTTTTTTGTTTTTATGTTTTACTTACTATTAAAATATTCGAAATTTTTATTAAACCACTGACAGTTCTAATTCTATTGTGCCTATATTTCTATTATTTTGTAATGCAATGTCTAGTCTATTCTAATTAATAGTGTACATAGTAAAGATTACTTTTAAAATCAGTTGCAAGTAACAGTCTACTTAGTTTCAAAATTTAAGTTTTCTCACTTTCTTGAAATTCAGATATTGGATCCTATATTTCCTGAATAATAGTTTCTTTATCATTCTGCATTCAATTATTTGAATAACAGAGTATTTTAAAAATTCATATTATTATCATGCTATACGCTTTTATATTGTTCTACAGCGATCAAGTTAATTGTTAAAAGTTAATAACACCTAAGCATAACGATACTAGATTATAATTAATTTATAATAGTAGTTCCAATCTAATATTAATAAGTTAAGAATGCATTTCATTGTTAAGAAAATAATACCAAGAACATTGCTAAGTAAGGAAGAATATGAGATTATAACTGTTCTATCAGCGTCTACATTAGATTAGATTACATTTTTATTCAGGACGATCAACATATAGGTTATTACGCCCATCAGCGTCTAATAGAATCTTTATCTTATTAATTTTAGTCAGAATCTTTAGTCTGAACTTCTTTTACTAACAATCTCTAAATGACATACATATTAGCATTTATGATGCCCACTCTTTTTTATCTTGGACGTTTTGTCACTTCATAGATTTTTAATAGTTTTGTTTACTATCAAGCTTCCTGGCAGAGCTAAATTGTTTACCTTGGTTTGCATTTAGTTTACCAATTAGCCAATTTGACTTAAGGACATTTGAAAACTTGTGTCAATGATCTAAGTGTTTTTCTTATTGTATATCTTTTTATTACTAATGGTAGAGTTTCTCTTAGTTGTTGTGCTAAAAACTGTGTTACCATGGCAGGTGAGATGGATTACTTGTTTTCATACATTACAGTATATTAGAAAATTGATTCAGAATAGTTTATACTAATCTCTGCACTGTTCATTTGTTTGTCAATTTTCTTTGTATAATTTTCTCCAGAAATTTTGAGTTTCAATAATTAGCAATATTCTTGCTTATTTTCTATCTTAACTACACACTTACTTCCTAAAGCCTTTTAATTATTTCTTTCTTGAAATATTTGTACTCTTCATATTGCACTAGTTTTACATTACAATTTCCAGACCGATCTATAAATCTACATAGAAACTGGAAGACCTTCGACAGCTACTGTTTTCCTGTAACAATTATTATTGTTAATTAAAACATTTAAAATTTGGATTAATAATGTTAGTTAGTAAGCATGCTCACATTATTCGAGTTACTAGGGCTACTAGAAACCTCTTCAACACTGTTGTTACACTCTTCCACCAACTGGAAATCATAGCTGTATTAACATTTCAATGTAGGTTTTTATTTATTTATTGTTCGATTGAACTTTGAAATGACAAAAAGAATTGTAGTTATTGTTATAGCAAAGGTTTCATTCTTTGTTCACTGCTAAGTTTGAAAAAATTAAGGTAAGGATCTGACTGTAATATGAACAATGCTTTGTATATTTATAGCAATAGCATCATTAAAACAATAAAAAATTATTTATTAATCAAAATATGATCATTTTGCAATACTATTTCCGCAGTGTCATTGCTCAGTCTAAAGAAAATTAACACTTTGTTGTTGTTTCCAAATATTTTTATAGCTTTAAACTAAAAATTCTTCTGTGCTGTCCATCTTCATAAAATAGTATTTTATCTTAATTTTTTGGCCCTAAAAAACAAATTAAAAACATTTCATAATGATGGCACTACAAAATGCCTTCCTGAAATTAAAATCTTCTCAAAGTTTCAATTTTAAGAGTTCAAAATTTATTGATTAATTTTTTTAATTGGACTTATTTTTGTTTTAGAATTATTTTCTGAACATACTTTTCATGCGATAGCAGATATGTTTAAACTTAATTGACTGATGTCAAATATGATTATCGAAAGTTATTATAACCTAAACATATAGTTAATTTTTCAAAACAAATTTCACAATTTAAACTTGTAAGTGACCCACGCTGCTATCGAAATATAAAAATAATTGGTTTTCTTTTTTTTATGAATCGAAAATCAAATAACTATTCTCTATGACAGAATCAAATTTTTTTAGGAATTGTTAATTATGAAAGTATGTTATAGTTCATAGTTTATCATATGATGGATTATTGAAATTAATAATTGAATGGTTAATGATTTTTCCTCCATAAATATGTTTTGTAGGATGATTAGTACCGTTATTTATTGATCGGGACATTGCCTTAGCCAGTTAATACATTTTCAACAAGAAGAAACAGGTTCTATAGGACCTTGACCTGTTAAAATCTAGATAATTGTTTTGTTACAAAATAAATGTAAACGTTTTGAAGCAGAATTTTCTAAAAGTGTTGGTTAATTCCTTTTGAAATTTTTTTATTTTTTCCCTTGGACTTACTTTTGTAATCGCTGAAATAGCAGGCATTACTGGCTCTCCTGCACTCTTTAGGGGTTCAAACAGTAGTGGTAGTCTTGTAAGTCGTTGAAAAGGCTTAAGAAGGCATGATTGCAATCCAATTCCGCGAACGTTCCCTTCACTTTCACATACTTTGTCACGAAATTCTTCTCGCTCATTCCTTAAGAAATACATATTGATTATTGTTTTAGTCAGTTCATAGGTTTATTAAATAATATTAAACACTATAAAAACATATTGGTCTGTCTGAGAGACATCTACTAACTATATAATCCACCTAAATATTCTTAGGGGATAAGAACAAACATTTCTCTCTCTCTCTCTCTCTCTCAAAAAAAAAAAAAAAAAAAAAAAAAGCATTCATATTTTCAATTGAACTGAAAACAATAAAATTGTCTACATAAAGTTTTGATAACTAAAATTATGTGTGTAAAAATTTTATGTTTTCTACAAAAAAAATGTTTATATCTCATATAGCTAGCTCTCTGTTCCAAAATATTTGTTTAAAAATCAGGTTTGATTCATTTATTTTTAAATAAGAAGCAAATTTAAGCAAATATTATTTAACATACAATAGTCTCTCTAATAGAGAAAGTGCGGTCGGTAGTCCAGAGCAGTATTGGACATATTCGTGAAGATACGTAGCCGCTGCTTCAACTACAACATTATACATGTCATTTGATGTCCATGTCATTGAAAGTTCTTCAACTAACCTTTCAGAACTCTTGATTACTATAAAAAATAAATAAAAGTTTAAAACAACTTTTTAAATACAAAATGTAATTTATTATACCATTATTACCATTTATTATACCATGGTTTCGGTCACTTATTTCTGAGAAATTAGTTGTATGACCTAAAACTGTGACACTTGCTTAAATACCAAAGAAAATATTGTTATTAAATTAGACAAGTTTAACTACTTATCTACTTATTGAGTTTGTCAATAAATGAAACCTTTTACCCAGAAAAATCAAGATTTTGATCTGTTTTTTGTCAAGGCCATTTATATTAATTTTTTAATACCCAAAATTAAAATTTTATATTTTATATGGTTTTCTATTAACTTTATTAAAAACTACTCAGATGTGCATATGAGTTATGAATGAATTGGATGTTCAGAGATTTGTACAATTTTTTTTTTTTATTGCTTTAAATATTTAAATATTGATAGATATCCTTGTGGATTAATTAGAGAAATTGAAAATGAAATATACTTTAAATATGGGTCATCATATATTTACATTTTAATACTAAAAATTTAGTTTTGAATATACCTGAGTCTATGTTTCCAAACAATTGTTGAGATTCAATATCTGACAGCATTGGGGTTAGTGGTTTAATGTAAGCTTCTGTTAAAACCTTTAGGTGCCCAAGATATTCTGCTTCTGTCACTAATATTACATTGCGTGCCTCCACAATGCCATTATTTGGTTCTGTGATAAAACATTTTAAGAAAGAAATATGTATCATTTTGTTTTTTCTATAAATTTTAAAATTTCATTATTTATTCGGTAGTACACTTCGAACTCAATATTTATGATGGTAGCTTAAATCTATGTATACTATATATATATATATATGTGTGTGTGTGTCTAATTATTTTATACTTTCAGAAAATTATAATTATAAACCATAATCAATTGTGTAACAAAACAATAAAAAATAATAAAAGATACATGAAAAACAAATTTCATTCAATAATTCTTCTAAAATATTTTTATTTATGTGGTCTAATTGTTTATTTGTTGATTTATTTTATATTTATATAAGTACTTATGTTCTTACATAAGTATTACATAAATGATGACTGATTATTAATTTTTCCAACATTAAGTTAACTATTTCCTCTTCATGTTAAACTATCACACTAATGAAATCTTATTACCAGGTTCAACTAATATCTCTCCATTTATTTTTCTTGTGAATATATCTCTATTTTTTAAGATTATTACATTTGAGTTCTCTCAGCTGTCTTTTATTGACAGTTTCTTTAAATTTGAATAGGGAATGATCTAATGTTAAATAAAAATTGTCAATCTGCCCTGCCCACTTTGATATGAAAAAACTTCCTATTTGTGCAATCCATTTCTTATAATAGAAAGATTAATTAATTCAACACCATTATATAAACTGTTCGATAAAAATTTAATTGATGTATATAAAATATCAAAGAACTGTGCTAGATCAAGTTTACTTAACAATTGGACTGATAAAATTAGTGAGATACTGTCTTGGAAAATGTTTTAGACTTATATTTCCATAATGCACTGCCTATTGCTATATTAATTAATTAATATACATTTTTAATTTATTTTATTAATAATGAATTGTCCACCAATATTACTTCTCTAAAGATTTTGTTTGGTTTTTTTCTTCTCCCACTTATTTCCTTATTTTCTAAATTAGGTAATTTTTCTCTTACTGTTTATTTTCTAAATATAGCAATGATAACAAGTGATTTATTAGTGTAATTTTTTTTTTTTTAATTTAAAATAAATTATTTGTTATAGTAAATAAATATATCTGCTTTTTTATTTATTTTCTAAATGAAAATTCAAGGAAACTAGCTCAACTTATGATTCAACTAAGAACTAATGAAGTTAAAAATATACATGACTTAATTAAACAAGATTAAAATTAGTAAAACTGAATGGAATTATTTAAACAATATCTAACAAAAGCTTACCTTGTTTCACTTCTTGACTATCCTCATAAAAAATACTTTTTCCAACTTTTTTCATAGTACTCTATTACCTTGACTAATAGATACCTGTAACCTTCTAAAGCATATCACTTAAAACAAAACCATTAAAAAAATATATATATATATCATTAAAATAGGCATGAGGCAAAGTATGAACACTATACCTAATGGGAAGTTTAATCTAGTTTGGCATCGTCAGATATTTAGTCCACTAAGCAGTTTTGAGTATTTCATTACTTGGCAGTTTCTCAAATGGCTGGAAAATACATGTGTGATTCATTATTAAACTTTTCCTTAAAAATAAATTTGATGTTATTTGGTTGAAATGGGCTGATGAAGGGCCAGGCTCTGACCTTTAGGATCTGGAAAAGTTGAAGTGGGGTCAGGCCCTGCGTGTAAAGTTAATCAATAGGTAGCAACTTCTGCTCTTCCCTTTCATGAGGACTCCACTCAATGAATTGAATATTGCAATATCTTCATTTATTTATTCAATTGTATTACATTTAAACTTTTATTTATATATAAGTGGCTATTAATAAAAATTATCTTCAATTACTTATCTCTATTTATATATACTTCTTTTAAAAGCATTATATCAATTCATATTCTGCCTTAAAACAAATAAGCAATAATAAATAAATAAGCAATTCATTAAAACAATTTTAGTTATAATAATCAATTTATTATTTACTTTATTATAATTATATTATTATTAAATGATTGTTTTAAATTTTATTGTTCATACCTCTTAATATTAATAATTACTTATATTTGAACAATGATAGAACTACTTTACTGGCTTATTGCATGTAAATAGTAAAATGTAATTAATTTTCTAAGCTATCTTATGCCTATAAATCAGTCGTCTCAAACGCTAATTTATTATGTATAATAATTTCTCTATCATGTATCAAACCACGTGTAAACATTTTTTCTATCTCAAAGATTTTCTAAAATTACATTATTGTTTCTTAATCTTAGATGA
>NW_027112804.1:54919-88631 GCF_000696795.3 Halyomorpha halys
ATTTTTGTCCTTAGTATTTCTCGTATATTTTTTTTATCTAAACAGTTTATTAATAATTGAAATATAGATTGATTGAAAGATGATCTTTGTTCCGTAAAATTGAGAAATATTACAATTTGTTTTTTACCGGGGAGAAGGATGAAGTTGATTATAGATTAAAGTTAAAGGCATTTTTTATAAACTGAAGAATGTATATACCTTATTTTTTTATTGTAGTAATATTTTACTAACTATTCTTGTTTATCATTATAATTTATTTATTTATGAGGAGAAGATAGTTGGGAGTGCGGCCAGGGAATAACAACAATAACCGCACCCCTAACCATCTCCTCATATATATTATCCACGGTCATCTCTCTTCTCATTTATTTATTTATTTATTTTTGCCTAATTTAAGGCCCAAAATTCCTAAACCAGCTTTGTCAATTTTCAAATTTTTATTTTAACTAACAACTTTAGAACTAGATTATCAAAAATTAAATGAAAAAAAAAGTTAAATCACCATGTTGTTAAACTGTTTTTGAAACCAATTATTTTATTTGGTGATAATCTAGTTCCATTCCAAAATTGTTCATTTAATAAATGAATAAAACTTAAAAGTAGGTCTTGGCTGATTTTGGTATTCTACACCTTATTTCTTTAATTTGTTGATATATGTTATTTTTATAGTTTTATAATGCACATCTAAATATTTTAATATTCAAAAATGTTTAAAAAAGAAAAAGTTTTTAAATTTATGTTTTTAAAAATTATAAATAAAATGAGAAAAATACTAAATTAATTTCCTGATGTGAAATTTAGAATAACAGGATATTACAGTATAGTATATGTTTCAGTTTATAAAAATTAGGCATTCATGTTTAAATCAGACCTTGGAAAAATTTATTTGCTTTTGAATAATATGTTACTGCATATGTGAGTAATAAGTGTAGCTAAAAAAGAATCATTACATTTATTTTAAAAAGGCATAGTTATTGGCTAATTTAACTGAAATATTTGGAGCTAGAAAGAATCAGGTAATTTGAGATGTCATTACTCTCTGCAGGCAGTTATTTCTGTTTTGAAATCTCCTGTATTTTTTTTTTTTATACAGTATTTTGTAGCAAGTTATTTCTAAAAATTGAAGTTGAATTATGCATTTAATGCAAGAACATTTCAAGTAAAATAAACAAAAAACAGACAATTTTAATGCACAGTAGTTAACTGTTTTCTCGTGTAGTTTAATTAGTTTTAAATCATTTTTGTGCTTACAAAAATTAATAAATTACTAAGAAAAAGATTATAATCAGATTAAAAATGTTTACAGTAATAATAATGAATATTTACATCTTATTAAATACTAAATTTAATTACTTTTACTTGTTAATTAAATTTTAAAAAGTGCTTATTTAAAAAATAATAAATAAACTATTATAATTGTGAATAAATCAGTCCCTAAATTTGGTATAAACTTGTATAATTTACTACTTTTCTCTCTGTTTATATGTTTATGTATTAAACAAGGTTGTGATTTTTATGATAATCTTAAGAAATACTATAAAAATGATTAAACATTTTATTTGTGACAATATTAGCCTGAGATAATGTGTATCTACTGTTATTAATATAAACAAATATTGTGCAGTGGAGAATCTGTCAAAGAGTGCTACCTACCCTGGAGTGTAGAGAGGTTATCCTGATACAATTTTGTTGAACCAGACAGAGTGATAAGATTGTATCTGTCACTAAGTTTCCCCACCCACACTCCACATTCTCTATGCTCTCACACAAATTGTTTTGTTTCCACACAATGGCTCAACATTTTTCATAACCGTTTCCCTTTTTAGTCTTTTTACAATTGTTATTTTTTCCTCAACTGAAACATTTTTAAAAATTTACATTATGCCAAAACACATTTTAAATAATTATTTATGATATTTTTTAATGTTAGAATAATAAAATTTTAATGTATTTAATTTTTTTTTCTATATTTTTAAATTATGAAAACTGTAATGAAGTAAATATACTATTGTTTACTTCCTTTATTCAATATAATATCAATTACATTTTATTCAGGATTATAAGTTTATGGATTTTGATATTTTTTAAAATTGGAAATTAGATATTTCCTCATTTTTATTAGTAACTCAGTATTTAGGAATATATATATACATCTTACAGTATAGTATAAAACACATATTTTTTTAAAAATAAAAATTTAATTTTTTAATGTTTATAGCAAGAAAAAATTATAATAATACAAAAATTTAAATGGAGATACATAAATTCATAATAGTACTTTCTATATTGTAATTGCCTGAAATGGTAATTTATTTAAGTAATTCCTCCTAAATTCTCCCAAGCCTCCAGAAGACTTAATAAATTTAGGATTATTAGTTATTTGAAACCTGGATTGAAATAATGTTATAAATTACAATTTTAAAATTGTGTAGGGTTGACTTAATATTATCCCAGTATTTTCAGCAGTATTATCATTGAATCATAAACTATACTATTGTTTAAACAATAATTTATTGTACTTATTGAAAGAACAATGTAGTAATAAAAAACATCATACATTATCCTCTCGTTTTTATCTTAAATTTGTGTGTAATTTATCTTCCATTTAATGAAAATAATATGTTCTTTCTCAAACCAATTGACATTATAAAAAAAGTATTCATTTTTTTTTTTTTTATTAAGAAAGTGTTTATAGTGGATATACTTAAAAAATATTAAAATACAATAATCACTCATAATAATGGAAGGAATTTATAAATAAATAAAAATGAAGCTCCAACATAACAATTACCGTTTATTACTTCATTGAGCTTAGTTAATCAAAATATACTAACTCACCTATAATCTTGATGTTTTTGTTTTTATTCTCTCACATTTGTGTTTGTATTGATTATGTTTATAAAGGTAGCAGAATTGACTGGACATACTGCGAGGGTACTTCAACTAGCCATGTCCCCTGATGGAAGTACTGTTCTTTCAGCGGGTGCTGACGAGACTCTAAGGCTCTGGAAATGTTTTGCACCGAATCCCAATAAGAAGAAGGAAGGAGTTGAAGCAAAAGTAGCTGCTGACAGCATTTTCAAAAGAGGAATTCGATAAAATTATCATAAAGATGTATTATATACTTATGAGTAGTATCAATGCCTTCTTTTTATAATGTATAGCCAATGTCCATTTGTTCCTCTAGGATTTTTTTTTATTTTAGCTAATATTAGCTCAACCAAAAAATGAATTTGGTGTGTTACCTGATTCATTTTCTTAATAACATTTGTATAAGTACTAATTTATTTATTCCGATTTGTTTTTTATTAACCTACAATTGAAAGTAAAGGAAAAAAAGAGGATTTGAATATCTGTGAAACAGGTCTGTGATTCATCTTTAGACATACTTTTTTTTTTATTTTAGAGACTTGTGGGTTTACTTGATGTTTTATGACTTTTATAACTGTAAGAAAAGCATATGTATATGACTGGCAGAAATTTGTTTGTAATAAGTGACTTTATATAATGGAAGAAAGACTGTTAAAATTAATAAAATTTTATGCATATCTGTTTTCCTGCTATCATTATTTTCAACACCTATTGTCATTTATTTTATTTTATTTAACATCTCATACAATTTTTGAAATGGTATTATTTCATTAATTTTTTAAGTTTCCTTAATATTAGCTATATTTCCTTAATATCAGTTTTCTTTGGTACATGCTCAAGGATGGTAGAAAATTTAAACATTTAATATTAATGTTAACCTTGGTTAAATTATTAATTTTCTAATTGTAAAACTACTAACAAACCAAATAATAATACTGGACTGAATAAAAGATAAGAATAAGATTCCTTTGGCATCATATTATTGTTTCTTTAACTTCAGGCACACCCAAACTATTAACATTAAGAATCAGCTTAATTTACTATCATATTCATAATGAAAAAATTATGTGTGTATGTTTATAAATATTAAATAAAACGTTAGCTGGTCATTTTAATTAAGCTGTGGATTTCATAACATTTTAGTCACAAATTTATTTCTATGACTTATAAATGAACCATAATGTCAAAGAGATGATTTAACAATGCTATGGTACGAATCATTCCATAAAGGGATGTTTACATGGTGCTGGTTGGATGATTCCACTGGCTTGGGTATTGTCAACACAGCACTTAACCATGTAAACACCAAGTACAGTAAGAAGGTAGTTCGCTAACCCTGTGCCAGTGGACTAGTCCCTATTCCAACTTTGTAGGTTGTGTATGCTAGTAATTAAACAAGATGGCAAATACTAATACAAAATGTAAGTGAAGGGGGGTGGAAACATTAAAATTCATTTAAACAACATGAATAGGAAGAAATTTGATGGAATTTCAAATTCAATCCAATCTTCCAATCAGTCACCCCATTCCCCCTTCCTGTGAGGTGGCAGGGCAGGAAAGGTTCTAAAAACCCTGTAAACATTACCCTATAATTCCTTTCTTCTCCTGAACCCCTCCCTCCACCCCTCTTTTCGACTTCTGACTATTTTATTTTCTCTTCTCTGCTTAATCAACATGAGGAGGAGGCCCCTCACCTCCAGATATTTTCTAGTAGAATTCATATGGAACGGACACATCAAAACAAGATAAATATTTCACTGTATACCTTCGAGTACCATTGGTAGAAAAAGATAATATCCAATGTGAATTATGAAACTATACGTAATGCAACCTATTAATTTAATTTTTTTTGGTTTTAGAGGGATCAGAAAAAAAAAATGTAATTTCAAACCTAAAGACCGTATAGTTCACTTTAGTTCAATAAATGCATCACATTAGTTGTTTTTATTTAATGCAGAAACTTGACTTGTCCTTTTCTACAGAACTTAAATACATTTAAAAATTAGGTATAATGTATGCTAATAAAATATCGGAAATATAATGCTTGAATTTCTTTTTTTTAAACCAGTAGATAAATAATTTTGTGAATATATTAATAGTTGATTGCTCTATCAAATGATTACATAAAATTGTTTCCCTTTAATAAATTCATAACATTCTGATAATCAATTAACATTTACATTGACAAATTAATTGATATTGATGTTATTCTTTTAATTAATGTTGAATGATAACTCCAAAGAAGTCACATTGTTTTCAATATTTCGTTCGTATCTTCGTAGAACAATACATCAGATGCAATCCATGTCCATTCTGGTGTAGAACTAGTTATAAATGATGTTGTACACAGAATGAGGCAAATATTCAGCTACTAATGCTTGAATTTTTTCTTTACGAGTCACAGGTGTGTAGCGTGGGAGTGGGAATGTTCTTGTGACTCCATCCCCAATACTTCTCAATAATGCTGAAAGATCTTCCTAGAAAATAAATGTAAATTAATTTTATTATCATTAATAATAAAAAAATTACTTGTAGTAAGAATAATAAATAAATCCAATGCCCAATATCCTGTGAAGGGGCAAGGTCTACTTCATTGGTTTCCCATTGTTTTTGGTTGTAGGTATATTAAAATTTTGGTTTTTGATCCTGATATACTAAATCCCATTAGCTCTTTTGTTACCCTCATATACCGGTGTATCTGTGGTAGTAAAAGATAATAACCACAACACTACAGAAATACTAGCATTGAATCAATAAGTTTTAAAGTATATTTCATCTCCATTCTAATAATAAATTAAAATTAAAAAAACTTTAATTCATATTGTATTTCTCATTTTACACTTTGCATTCTGAGAAAAATTAAAAGTATTATTATATAAATATTTAATGACATGAGCTCTATAAATAGGCACTACAACCAATAGCTTTCCAATTTGATGCTCTGTTATGGTACAGATTTATTTTGTTCATTAATGAGTTTAATTACATCAGAATAAATGATTTTACCTGTTGAGACTGATATTCCCTCAAAGAGCTTATTTTTAGCTCAAAATAATTTTCCCCATATGAAGCTTTCTGTTCTTCACTTAAATTTTGCCAAAGATTTCTCGCCTCATCCAACATGTCTTTACGATCATACCATGCACCTGGAATCATTTTAACAATTTAATGTTGGAAAAAATTTCTTAAATAAACAAAAATAAAATGGAGGTCTTTCTCTTTAATTAAATCAGAAATTTTGAAGAGAAAAATATTTAACCTGAAAAAATTAATTTGTTGATCTTATGATATTATAATAAGAATAATATTATCTATAAATGCAGTGATTTTGGTCATAACACATGGCCATAAGTTTCAAGTATTCCAAAATACATAACAATTTATCAATAATTTGAGCAGAACTAAGTATGGGCTAATGCTCTAACATAATTAATGATAATTCATTTCAAGATAGACTGCAGAATTTCCCAGGTTTAAATACCTGATATAATAAGTAATTGGCGACCAATTACTTCTTTTCAAAACTTTTGGGAAGGGAAGATGCAAATACATAGAATCTATTTATTATATGCTACATAATCCTGTAATACCAGGATACTCATTAGAAGGCAAATACAAAACAATTTTGTATCATTGTCGTGGTTCTGCCATGTAGTTTCATTTTTACTCATGATTACAGTTACTGAATACAGATGTCTTAATTTATTTTTTATGTTTTCTTTTTTTTTTTATTTTAATACATTTTTTTTTTTTAACCCTTGGTAAATTTCTGATGGTAAGATATTGCAATCTTAATTCCAAAACTTCTTAAACACAGCTTAAAACGTGTAGTTATGAGATTTTGGAATTGCAATATCATCTTATCTAAACTGATGGTGATATATTGACATAATGGACCACAACTCAAGAATGGTAGAAGATATAAAAAAAAATATTGATAAGAATTACATTTTTTCTTAGGCTCATGTACAACATAAAATGTTATTTAGAAATCTCAGGTATGAGCACTTGGGAAAGAGTTATTCTTAATTAATTGAGTGGATATAACATTTGGCAGCCATCTTTAATTTATGGGGTCATAAAAACCAAACAGCACAATTTGAAGGAAAACACCTGGTACTACGCTACTGTGTAGTACACAATAGAGACTCCACATAGTAGCAAAAAAAAATTCCTATGAATACAGTTTCTCTTCGACTAGTATTTTTAAAAAGATGAATTGCAAATTAGCGATGCAAATCTAATTGCCTTCTGCATTTATAAAGAATGAATTTGAAAACTTTTTCATTGGAGGAAATGCACTGTGTTTGATTTATTAACTTGATAACATTTATTATTACTATTACAAACAAAGCTATTACAAAACAATCAACCAACAACCAGATATATACATAAGTACAAAATAAATCAATAATTACTTATAGACAAAAATATTGTAAAGTACCAGTAGTAGTAGATCCTGCTTCAATGACCACCACATCAACTCCCCACTTGGCCATTGACAGACGAAGAGCATCTGAAAAGGCGGATATAGCTGATGTAACTGTGGCCAATGGTGCTCTTGGACCAGTCGGGATTCGGCCATGGATACTGGTCAGGTTCACTATCCTTCCTATAAATTTCGATTAAAAAGGGATTAGTTTAAAAAACTGAAAGAATAGAATTATTTACATACCATCGCTTAAACTGTGATACCATACATGTCCCAAAAATGCCAATAATACAATTTTTATATTATTTAAAACAAAATCAAATTATTCTAGAGATATCCCATCTCAATGATCATTTAATTGGATGCATACATCATTTTCTCTTGCTTCAGAAATCTCCCTAGTACGATGTGTTTATTTTTTTTTAGCGGGTTAACGAAAATTTTTCAGACTTATAAGGTACCTTAGCTGATGCGGCTATATGCAGTTTATTTTTAGCATCAACTTTTCATGTTCAATAATTATTTTCATTTGCATGAGGACATTAAGTTAATAAATGAAACTTATTAAAAGTTTTTGTTCACAAACCATATACACACGTCTTAGAATAATGAAAAGATCTTTCAATTAATATTTGAAAAAAACTGAAGGTTATTACAAAAGATTTAATATTAAGTTAATTATCAATTATATCAGTAAATAAAAAGTTTTGTAATTATTATATAAATATTTTTTTAAAAACTGGACATTGGTGGATGGTATATCGAATTTTGAGGATTATTCAGGGGTGATCTGTGACCATAGTGCCAAATTCGAAGAAAATAGGTATACAATACTAATTATTATTTTTTGCAATGTCAATTTTTTTCTAGCTTGAGCTTTTACTATAGTATAGTACAACATATAATGTAATAACTAAGTGTAATGATATTACTTTTCTTTTTTTAGACTACACACATTATATGCTAGCACACGATTATTTTATCATAAAAATATTGAAGTAAATAAATAAATAATTACCTTTGGTTTTTCTGATCAATGGTAGTAAGGCTGATGTGAAACATACAGTTCCAACAAGATTAATATCTATCATACGCTTAAATGCTGCCATCGGCACCCATTCAGCTTCGCCAAACGCAGTCCATGATGCGGCATTAACAATAGCCCAAATTCCATCTAGGAAGCATTAATAAAATTAAACTTTTAAAATTATGAAATAAAGGTAAAGTTTACTTTTTTCTCATGCTCCTTATTTACAAACAATTATATACATAGCATTAAGTATATATGTGAAAATGGGATGTGTATACAATTAAATTACATTTCCTTTGGTTGTCCCAGTCCAAGGTTATTAAGCTGGGTTCGCTGAGTCAGGGAATTTATAGAACGGGAGCCACTTTGCTATAAATCCCAGTGCTAAAGTTTACCAACTTAAAGATGGTTATTTAGTTGAATAAGTGAAAGACTGTTTACTAGAACGTTATTATGATATATTAAGAATTAAAAAAATTATTATCAATAGACTTATTAAGAAGTTTTCATAAATACATAATCAGTTTGCTAGAGGAAAGGAAGAGGGATAAACTTATATTTACAGTTTACATATTTTATGGATTTAGAAATATATGTTGATTCTTTATTCTTACTTGGTGCATTCTGGTAAATGAGTTTGACAGCTTCAGTAATATGTTCTTGACTACTAATGTCCAAGTTGAATATTTGTAATCTTCCTGAACATTCTTCTTTAAGTTTTGGTTTGGATTCTTCATTGCGTGAAAAACCAGCTAATACTGTCACACCCTGTGAAATATTAACAGTTACTTTAAGACTTTACTTCAAGTATTTTTTTTTAGGGGTTAATTTTCTTTTCTTAGTTGGGCATCAATCACTAAGATCATGCCAATTATTTAAGTAAACTCAAATCATAAAATTCAATAGAATGATCAACATAATTTAATTAATTTCAAAAACAGACTAAGCCCATTTAAATTATTAATGAAAAGAATTAGTTGACATCGTCATTGAAAATATTACTGAGAATAAAACTACCATAATATTAAATCATACCCTTTGTATTAAGCAAGATATCCAGAATTTGAATTTTACTTGGAAGTTTTTTAGTAATTCATTATGTTGAGACTATGTTATATTAGCACAGAAAATTTTGCACAAATAATGTTTGATATATTTTTTCCAATATTAGATTGAGACTAATAAATTATTATTATTAGTTATTAACTTAATTTTATTAGAAAACTAAAAAATAATACAAATTCAGGAATGAAAAATAAATACATAAGACCTAGAAAAGAAATATCATCTTATTTTTTTTATATAATGTATTTATGATGATATAAATACATTGTTTATGTATATAATGATATCATGTTATTTGCATCACAAAATGAGCTGTTGAATACAAAAGTGGTATAAATCAGAATTGAAGTTTTGTGGTATTCAACACTTTAGGAAAAGTTGAATGGAACAGTCAATTACATTCAAATTGAACTATTTTCAAGCATTTAAAGTTATTAAACTTAGCAATTAATTAATTAATTTTTTTTTAGTGAAAATAAAGGGTGATAAGTACAGGATGATTTATAACACTTTGGTTCTCAAAGGATTAATATCAGATACATTTTTTATAAAATAAAACCATCGAAATTGAAGCATGAAGCATAAAAAAATTCTATTCAACATACATTCAATTGGCCATCAACCAAACTAACAAGATAAAAATAAAAATAACTTCTTCAGAAATTTTGTAAAAAAATAAAAAATCTTGAAACCATACCAAATCATCAAGATGTTTTGCAATAGAATATCCAATCCTTGATTCACAACCTGTCACAACGACAATTTTTCCTGCACATGATACCTAAAAGAAAAAATTAATAATTTTATTTTATTATTATAAATTAAAAGCTTTCTGTAACATTTAAAAAATAGAAATAAACACAAAATTATTTTTATATTATGTCTCAACAAAAACAAATATTAAAAGATTCAAAATTTAAAAAATCACCTAAATTATTCTTAATTAGTACCTTCTTAAACCATAAAAGTTTAACCACTTTTAAAAGAATAATAGCACAGCTAATAAAAATAATGATAGAGATATTATTTATTTATGTTAATAAAATAGATATAATAAGAAGAAAAAGAAAATTTGAAAAATAAATGTTTCACATATTTTCATTTATGGAAAGTTCGAAATTGAATTTGATTTTTACAATAGTAAAATTATTTAAGATTTAAATATTACAACTAATATTTTGAATATTTTTGTATTAAATATATACTTATAATGCCACAATTAAATAAGGTCAAAAATATATTTTGAATTTGCAGTTTATACAAACACAAAGTTTATATTATATTTTAATATTGTTATGATATTCATTACATTTGTTTATCAACTCATAAATTATATAAATGTGAGGTTCTTTTAATTTAAAAAAGATTTTTATGGAAATTGAATTTATCAAAAAAAAAAAAAAAAACCTATTTCCAGAGATAGTAGTTGGATATTTGCCAATTTTAGAAATCAGGAATTTCTTACCTATATAAAGTTATATTCTATTGATAAGACTTTTTCTTCAAAAGGGAGGGGGAAGGACTCCTTAATCTAAGGAGTTAAGGAGAGGGTTAGTTAAGCCCATTAATAATAAATGTCAATATTTATAAAAACAAAACAAAATAGCATACTTGTCAGTTGATGCATTTACTAAGCTCCTTGATTCACTAGAGTGAAACTGAAACATTCTCAGCCACTGAAAATACCATATTTGGGACTAGTTATAACTCAGCTTAATTTATTATTTATTAAGACTAACACACACAATTTAAGCTCCATTTTTAATGCTGTTACATAAATGCAAGAAAGAAACTAAATAAGAAAGCATATATATCAACTAAAAGGCACAAATTTAACCTTCAGTGTATGATAGAAGAGAGTAAGGGCAAGCGTGAGTGCTATGCTCGGTATAAATACGGAGACGAGCGTCAAACGAGCTATGCCTAAAAATCCAAGAATGGTGCTAAGAAGAACTGAGAATGCATGTGAGAATACTAGTGGGAGGAGACACCTGTCAACCAGATCCCATGGTATCTCCTCTTCCCTCTGGCCACCGGGCTGTTTCATAGCGGCCACTACTCTGCCAAGATATATATAGCTTTAGCATGGCACACTTACCCACTCCCCCACACAAACCCCACCCTATAAACTAAGCTTGTCAAACCTTCCCTTTCTCAGTTTGAAATAAATATATACAGTGTATATACAAATAAATTGGTATAGGGAAAATTAATAAATTTATATTGGTGGATATTCTTTGATATTTATTTTATAAATTTAAAAATTCCTACAAAAATATAATCAACAACTTCAAAAAATAGTTTATAGTTTTTATTTTCAACATTAAATATAAAAATAAAATAAATTGATTATAAGGAATTTTGAAACAGGAAAAAAATTAATACAGAAAGTTTAGAAATTACAATTTTTTTGTGTGTGTGTTTTCCCTTGCTAAAGATGAAATTAACGAAAAAAAAAAAAAAACCTTGACAAAATTAAATGATGGTGATTGATAATTTTTTGAAATCATTTATTTATATTTATTATGAACAAATTAATTAGGGTTGTTTATTTTTATAACGGTTAAAGGTGAATCGTGGATGAAAGGAAAAAACTGACAATACACTAGGTTTTCTGTAGATTAAAAATAAGATGAAAAAATGGCTAATGCTTATAACTTGAGACTGGATTTTTGTGTATTAAAAAATCAAAAAACCCAAATTCTGCAATAATCAACTTTATTGTTCAATTTATAATCTTAATATATTGAAAGCTAATCTAACCTTACTTGAATCAAATTAGACTCATTAAATATTCTCTACATTTATACATACATAAAAAAACTAAACTTCTTTGATTAAAAACTGTATATTTTGTCTGTATATGAACAGCTTTGGGTAAAACTACCTCAGTTTTAAGTTTTAGAAAAATATGAAAGGTGCCATGAACAAAGGAATATTTCAAAATATTCTTTTAAGTAAAATTCCCTTTTTAGTATCCCTTAAAATTTCACAAAGCATGTTTTTTTGCTTATTTTTTCAATTGTGTATTTACACGAACCATTAACCAAAAACTAACAAGAAATAAGTCTCAGTAGAAAAACATTAAAAAGTTTGATTAAAAATAAAAATCGTGAAATTTTGTCCAAAAAGAGTAAAAGATGCAAAATTTACATTTAAATTTATAGATTTATTTTATATTTACAAATCATCTAAAACATAAAATTCTTGACTACTTTTGCTTCTATTTTATACCTTTCATTAACGGATAAAAATTACTATCGAAGATAATTAATTGCATTTACTCACTTGTTAACGTAGATTTAGTAATTTTTCCAGTAGTAGTAAAGCACGAGTAGAGGCTAGGAAAAATAATGAATATGGCCAGGTAAAGTAGAATATAACATTTCTATATTTCAAATACTCAATTCAGTTGAACAAAAACAAATACCACCACCTTCTAACTACCCCAGCTCGGAGGATCCCCTACCTGCTAACGTTTTAAACTGACTTTTTATTTTATTGAATTTTTAATACCCACAAAAAGAGTAATACAATAAATTATCTTGCTTATCTTTAATAAATATTTTGAGCTATTAGACAAACAGGTATGCATTTATGTGATATTTATTAGAAAAAGGAATATTTATAAAATAAAATATGATGAAGATGGTCAGGATTTTTCCGTCTGTTAGTGTGTTTAAAATTTGAGTTCCCACATCTACTTTTCTGTTGTTTTCATTTTAAATGCGTCTCCTGTACTTTTTTAACTGTATATTTTATTCTTATCATTGTTTGTTCAAGTTGTTTTATGTTAATACAACTTTATGTCTTCCTTCCTTCTTCCTATATATAATTTTCTTATTACTTATTTTTTACATAATATTTATTCTACCTTAATTTACCTTTTTGTACCTTATTGTTGTAATGTTATTAGTTATAAGGTCAACTACGTGTATATATATATTTATTTATGAAAGTTGTCTCAGCATTAATTATTTAACAGTCAATTTTTACAACAAATCATTACTAGAGTGGGGAATGTTAAAATAGTAATTATCCTTTAACTATAACAAAATATAAAAGTATATTTCATATGTTTTCCAAAAATAATTAACATTTTTCATAGTAAGTAGAACAAACAAATTATTTATATCACTACAATATATACAAGGATTTGATTTTTATTATAAATTATGACATTCAAAATATATCATATTTTATGATGAATATGACAACTTTTTTTATGCTGTCCTAATGGAATCTTAAATTACATTGTTTATCTTCTCAACATTCTTTAAATACTAATCTAAATCAATTAAGTCTTCTTGGGTAACAATATTTTGGCAACCAACGTAAGGACACCTGAAACAGTAAAACAATTTAAAATTTAGTTGAAAATGAAAATGTATAACCACTTTTAGCTATACACAATCAATCTAATTTATAACTATTGTGACAAGCACTCTTCTAAAGGATCCAACACATAGGTCAATGTACTGTTTGTGTTTTGTAAATTTCTTGGTAAAAGTGGCATGATGAAGTTGATAGTTAAATAAAGTTGTAGTAATAATGTAAAAAGAGTGCTTTAAGCAACAACACAGGTTACAGTTATTAAAATACGAGCAAAGGTTTTTAGAAGGGAGTATCAGAGAGATAATAGATGTAGAATATGAGAAGGGCATGATTTGCTGAGAGGTAATGCTGCAAGTATTACCTAACGTCACCCAGAGTAATAAAACAAAACTTTCCAGGGGCTACGACAATGGGAAAGAAAATTTTAAACATAAAATCTACATAGGAAGCAATCCCAGGGCAGTAGAATTATAAATAGGAAGTTATTTAATTCAAAAATATTTATAATATTAGTAGAGAAAGAGAAAGAGATTTACTCACTTGAATTGGTTACGATTCCTGGTGATGCATGCAATACTCCTTTTATCATAGGTGTGTTTACAATTCTTTGACTGTACTGGTTGAAGGATCGGCTGCTTAGTCCATGGATCTATTGCTGTATGAGCCTCTTCGACAACATCAAGTTCATCATCTGTATTTAAATCATAGCTCATAATTAATAACATAAATTTGATGTCTTCAAATTATATTTGAATTTATAATATTAGGAATTAACTTCTTTATTAATTAAATGTAAAATCTTTAGGTTGATAAAAGTTAAATAAAATTAACGAAATACAAACTTCACAACATATTCAACTTAACAGTCAAAAGTATTGGAGTATTTTATTTTATAATTAATTAATTTTGTTAACTATAATTAATTACTTTTTTGAAATTGATAGAAAAATAATAAATTTTTAGCTTTAGAAATACTAACATTTATAGAAGTCCAAAAATGCGGAGTAAAATTTTATATTAAAAAAATAAATAAAGGGATCTTTAATGATCAAGAAGGTTATTGATTAATAGGCTACTCAAAAGTTATTTCTAGACACAAATTCACTGGTAGTATTAATTTATTGTATATAAACTAATAAATAATTTCTGAAACCAAGCCATATTGGTTATTGAGAGAAAGGTTCATATAAAATATATGGAGTCATGAGAAAGGCCGAAGACAAAAATATACGATTAATATATAAGAGGAAATTCTGTTTGCTGGCAAATGAAGTAGCCAGGACAGATCCTCCATTCACAAGACAGACTTATCATTCCAATAGACTAACACAGCATGAGATTTCAGAAACAATTAGAAGGCCAATCAAAGAGATAAGAGAATCATAAGACAAACTCAATAAGTGGAAATTGATAGAAGATATATTATATCAACTATCGTTTTATATGATGCTCACATCATTGAATTCTGACTTTGAGAATTCTTTCGAGAAGTTTCCAGAATACAGCATTAATGTTTATCTTTTGAATGGTGTAAAGTTTTTTTCTAAGTTGGTATAACAGCTTAAGTGATGACATGAAAGTACATGTACTATAATATACACAGCACATCAAAACATTTTTATGTGAAACAAAGTCTAATCTCTATTTCATACCAGAAAATAAAATATTGTAATTAATACCTTGATTTTTTTTTCTTTTCACATATTTCGTCAATATTTTATTAAATTCGTCCTTATTTTTACTCTTCTTATCATTTTCTTTTTCAAGGTTTTCTGCAAATACCTACATTAAGAAAAAATTAAAAATATATTAATTACAAAGTAATTGTTGCATCCAGTTCTAGTTAATAGGAGATTCCAACAGATTGTAATAAATTGTACATCTCAGTTCAAAAATATTATTATTATTATGTATATAAATAAGTGTTGTTGTTTATATAATAGTGATAGTGTAGATTAATCAAAAATTAATGAAGTTTTGAAAAATAGGGTGTTTTTGACTTATAATTGATGACCTGGGCACAATAGCCTGCAAAACATTTTTAAATTTTAATGTGTGGTGAGAAATTATATTGAAGACTGTCCTTGAGGATGGCCGAACGGGCGGACACGGACTATTGATATAATAAAGAGTATAAGACTAAACAAGGATACCATTGATTTATTTAATATTATTATTAGTTTCAAGATTGTACATCATTATGGACTAAAATTTAATTATTTCAGTCTCATACTTAAAAGTCTTGGTCATACAGTAGAAATTAAATTTAAATTAAAAGTTCAAGGACAATTTCCATTACTTTCACAAAACAAAAATGTAACTGGTCACCTATAGAAAACAAAATAAGGCTGTTCAAAGAAAAAACAAATTTATTAACATTCAGTAGGATGAAAATGCTGTTTTAATTACTAAGAAATGAAACAATTGCTTGTAGAAAGAATCATAAATCACTGTTTAATCTTTAATACCTCATAAATTCAAAAAATCAACAATAGGATCTGAATATTTTAAAAAATAAAACAATGAGCATTCTTTCAAGATGTTTCTAAAATACAACATCAATTCATATTTTTTTCGGATTTGAGATGGTCAGTGCAGGGTGCATAGCCGACCATCTTCTCATATCAATCTATGGTCTACTATTAAAACCTAATTATATTTTTTTAAATAGTATGAAGTTTTTTTTCTAAAGAATCACAGCTTAAACAATGAAACAATACATTAGGTATTAAGAAAAATATTTTTTTCCTTATCATTCCTCTTCATATTTCAATCAATGTTTCAGGGCATCACCCCATCTTCAGGGATATAAGGAAAAATGATAGTATGTAAATTTTCAACTATTCCATTAATTTGTCTTTTAAACTTCTCACTCCTCTCATATGGTATTCACTGTCCATAATTATAAATTTGTAAACAATTTTTTTACTCAAAAAAAACCACTCATTATCACTTAAAATAAAACATAAAACCTATGTTATTCTATAAAAAAAAAAAAGAGAATAGGGTGTACAGCAAAACATTCAAACCTTAGATTAATCAAATACTGGCCAAACTATTCATCATACCTGCTGAATATTGCAGTTCCATGGCTCTTCCACCTGAGACAAAGTACTTTTGCAATTAGTTAACGCAGTTTGTTGAATTTTAGCTTGGTGATTAACACTATCCATCTCATTGGAGATGTCATATAACTTACTTAATTCTGCAGTTGCTATTTCATCTAAAGAAAAAAGGTATTTAATGTTTATTTAGAAATATTACAACAGTAGCTATTTTTATTGAAAAAACAATTAATTGCCAAACCATTAAAATTTTCAAATATCAAATCCGCAATGTTATTTAATCGTTTGCTACTTTCATCAAGCAATTTTCTCACTTCTTCCATCGTGAAGTGAAATATAAACCAATTCAAATTTACTTCTTTCTAGAGCAAGTGGTAATTCACAAACGAATGTTCAATAAAGATTATTCCTTAGAGGTACTACTTGGCAAACAGATAGTGGGAACATGAAGTAGCAGTAATATAGAATCATATGTTTTGCAGCCAATCCCGAAGGTAAGGAAGGGTTTCTGAAACTACTCTGAAGCGAGTAATCTACCGAGGTAACGTTATTATTTTTTTTTTATTATGTACCGGCCACAAAGGACCACGCCAATATCAATGGTTAGGGTTCTTTGGGAGTCTTGATTTTCTTTCTTCCCATCCCAGTTTCATGATCTTCGACTGCCTTTTTTTCTTTCTTCGTACCCCCTTTTTTTCCCTCTTCCAATATTTTTTTTTTAATACTACTTTTTATTTATTGATAGATATTACAATCTGCCACACAGTTGTGGGCAATAGGTAATAGTGATGAATGATCTCATACATATTAAAATTAAATAGATGAATAAAAAAAAAAACTCTCTTAAAATAAATACAAATAGAAGAATAAACAAAATTAACATAATCAAACTATCTGTATGAAAAAATAAAATAACATAATGATAAAATAATATAGTATCAACTCACATTTACACTCTAATATACAATATTTACACAATCGACGAGAGGATCCCTGAGCCCACTCTATCCCCCACGTGTGGGTAGAGCAGAGCCCAAAAGATCCCAGCGCATCCCTCTCGCCGCATCACTGGTAGTGAGTCAGTGGAAATGAGTAAGTGAACTAAAGCCGCAAACACTCAACTTGAGAATAAAAATGGACCATTGCCAGAACTCCAATTGTCCATTTTTATTTTAATAAGTCTTTTGGCCACTGCCGTTTCAACCTTCTAGGTGGGCTGTAGGGATGGGTGGAACTAGATAAGGTTTGAACCAAAGGATTAGGATGGTTCGAAAGGTTTACATGGAATTTTGAGAATTTGGTTGGTATGAGGTCAAGGACAAAAGGGATATGTAGGTCATGGAGTAGTGTTCTGTTGGAAACGTATTATAGTGCATTAACTATGGTTCTAAGGATTTTGGATTGAAAGGATTGGACACGTTTGATGTTCGACGGTTTAGCTGTTCCCCAAAGTTCAAGTCCGTAGGTCCAGATAGGTCGGGGTATTGTCTTATAAATTAGTAGTTTGTTTTCTAGTGAGAGATGAGAAG
Source organism: Halyomorpha halys (assembly GCF_000696795.3). Taxonomy (NCBI): domain Eukaryota; kingdom Metazoa; phylum Arthropoda; class Insecta; order Hemiptera; family Pentatomidae; genus Halyomorpha; species Halyomorpha halys. The sequence continues at coordinate 73,247 of NW_027112804.1, forward strand.
TCCGGCTGAGCAGTCGGTATAGTTGGCGGAATCGTTTGATTGAGTTCTTGTCTTTTAAGTCTAGTATGTTGGTTCCAGGTGAGTCTTTTGTCCAAAATGAATCCGAGGTATCGCACTGTGTCGGATCTGGGTAGAGGAATATTGTTAAGAGTAACAGGTGGACAGAAGCTGTGGCAGAGAGTGAAAGTCACATGGGTGCATTTTGATTCATTGATTTTTATCCGCCATTGGTTGCACTATTGCTCAATCCGGGTGAGGTGTGTTTGGAGATTAGATGAGGCTGTTACAGGATAGGGATGGGAGGATAGGATAGCAGTATCCCTCTTCGAATATTGATGAAATTTTTCAATGTTTTCCTATGCGTATCTCTATCTAGACAGTCAGTATCTGAAATTTTAAGTCTCTTTAATTCCTCTCTCATTTGCCCCATGTATCCTGTTTTTGTAGCTAAATTTTTTTTTAAAGATCTTCTTATTCAGTCTTTCCTCCTTCATCCTCTTCATGTGCCCATAGAACACCAGCCTTCTGATTCGCATCTCGGTTTCCAGGTCTTTGATTTTTCTGTAGATCTCTTCGTTAGATCTTAGCCTGTAAACCTTTTTATGTTTTTCTGGGCCCATAGATTTTCTTAAGATCCTCCTCTCTATTTTTAGCAGATTTTCCAAGTTGGGTAAGCTGTAGTCTCCACCCCGTATAAAATCACAGGCCTTATAACAACGCTGTAATGCCTTAACTTAATATCTTTCTTTATTATTATTTGGTTTGACGCACTTTGGTACCTTCTTGGAGGAAGGAGTATAATGGAGGGGTAAGCTGTCAGGCCAAGTGAAACCAAACGGGCTTATTGGGCTCCAAAGGTATGTTAGGATATCTGAGAGGCCGCACTTGCATGTTATAATTGGACATAAAATTCCATTTTGTGTTTAATATTGGTTTTTCTGAGAATTAGGAGATGTTAACAGGTAATTAAGCCTGTAGGCATTAGTCTTAACCAGCTTGTTTTTTATATGGCATTGGCGAGCTAGTATCAGGTATCAGTCAAAGGTTAAACCGAGATACACTGTCTGTTTTCACTCTCTGCTATACTATAAACTTAAAGGAGAGGAAGCTTGGTATTCTGGAAAAAGAAAATGATACAGCCGGTCTTCTTGGGATTAACTGTAATATACAAACCCAGTTTCTCAGGCTTCTCTTTCCGGTGCTCGTTCTCAGTAGATTTCAGAATTTTCTGTGGTCTCTTTTTCAGTTTTTTTTTTTCATCCGTCAGTTGAAGTCACTTGAGACGAGTGACGTGGATCTAAGTTTTAACCTATCTCTTCACCTGAACTCAATTCTATTTGACAAAGGCAATATAAAACCTCATGAAGCCCTCCTTCACTGGTATATGTTACAAGAGCCCATCACTGACATCACACCAACCTGCTTCACACGGGTTACAAGAGGCACAACGATACTTCAACTCAGAGAATCATTCCGCCAACTGGTCTCACATGACGACAACTGGTGCAAGACAGACATGCTTCGAGACAAACCGACGAAGGTAATCTGCCATAACATGAACTACTACGATTATCGCAAAAACATCGTATTTTGATATATGTATTATTTCTTATGTGTATTTTAATGGTACATATCTAATAACAATATCATTTACTGTAATATACGTAAATTTATTATTAGAAGCAATAAATATTACAATAAAATCTTCTGATCCAGTAAAGCTAACGTTTACAGGTAACATCTCTTGATGGTGTTTAATAGCCCAATGAGTTGACTAAGAACAAATAGGCATATCTCAGTGCAAATTTTCTGATATTAAATTTTCTATTACTTTAACAAAGTTAATAATTTGGAGTTTTAGAGTAAAATCTACAAGACATTGGTAAAATATAGATGTATCCGGAAAATTAGTTTTTATCAATGAGCAGAAGTTCATGGAATTCAATAAAAATTAATACTAGACCATATTCACCCTAATCACCAACTTTTTTTTAAAATTTCTGCTAAATCAGAGAATCCTTTTTTTGATATAGAGGTGTGCCTATGAAAATATGTTTATGCATGTGTTAGGGAAAGTTGTAGTAGGTAATCAGCCCTACATCAATTCCCTGGTCTGGAGGCCCTGGAATGATGGCAGATATATCCAGAATACCATATGTTTCAACCACTTGTGAGTCGAGATTTTAGGATGATTTATGTCTTCTACCTTTGTTTCCCTTAATTGTAAAACTCCTGGAAACATTCCTTCCAAATGCTTAGTTTCTCTTATTGGAATGCTGCTAGTTTGTGTTTTTTTCTCGCATTTTCATGTTTCTAGTTTTATATCCAACACTTTCTTTCCTGTTGGTGTTGAATTCACATATATTTTCAGATTGCTGAATAGCGTCCGGCTGACCACTTATCCTTAGCTGTTGTTAGACTAATATATCTCATTCTGTTGCAATTGCTCGTTTCATGGAGACTTTTATGTTCTCTATGATCCTAGGAAGTTATATAAAATTTTGAATATGGTTCACTTGCTTAAAAAATTAGGGCTAAGAAAATAAAGCGTTTTTTGAGAATTATCCATATACAGAGGGATCCAGGATAGTTTCCATGAACTTTTTATTTATTTATTGACCGTTTATTCCGAAATGACCCTTGTATCCCTATCATGAATGAAGGGATTACTATTTCCCATTTAGTTAACGAATTAAATCGTATCAAATAAAAAAAGTCTGATATTCATAAAGGTTGACGTGATGAAGTACCTAAGCAAAATTTTATTTTTATAATTATACTTGATTACCTCTCTGAACAGGCATTGATACTTACATTAACTTGAGGATATATTAACTTTTGACAAAATGGTCCTCAGTTATTTTCAAGGAATAGTACTTAAATAAATAATCCTGTAAAGTTTTCAGATCATTTTTATTTTCTAAATCAGGATGTGGAAAAGAAGATAAATCTGTTAATTTTGACATGTAATAAATATTCAGACAAAATAAATTATTATAAAAAGTTTCAATCAATTTTTTTATTTTTTTTCCCCTCTTAATTATTACTGAGAAATCTAAAATTTTCTTCTTCTATTCTATTAGTACTTTTTTCTAATATTTCTGTTTTGTTTTTTCTAATGAAATCTGAATATTTTAGCTGCTGCTCCTTCTACTTTTTTAACACCAGGTTTAATGATATCATTAACCTTTTCTTGATGCTTCCTTTCTAATCTTTCTATTGTTTCTTTATGATATTGTCCAAAATTTGATCATCTTATCTTACTCTCATCCAATTGCTCTCTACAAATGCAAGTTTCCACAATTAGTGTTAGGATAGTGAAGAAGAATATTGTGAATTACAAATTTCATTTGGTTAGTCTCGCTGGTTAAGAAAGATAAAAAAAAAAACTGAAACTACAGGAGAGAGATTTAAAGAGGGTGTAAACATTAATGAAGGACTCCTTGTTCTAGGAAAAGTGATATCTCAGTTATGTGATGGAAATCTTATATTCATAATAGAGAATCAAAGTTGACAAGATTAATTAGGTGGCAATTTTATGATATTAATGGTAGCTTGTGTCAGCCCATCTGATTATAATGAAGATGAGGCAATAAGTACCCTTCAATATGATGATCGAGCTAGAAAAATAAAAATTTAAACCAATAGTTAACTTGGACTTTCTTGACAAGACAAGAAATAGTGTAAATGAAACAGCTGAAGGTAAAACTATATATTAATTTAAAAGTGAAGACGATATATTTAAAACTCAAAATGATTGGGAGGTAGATCAGTAGAAAAATAAGAATATGAAAAAACAAATTGAGCTAAAGAGAATGGAACAAATGCATGTAAAACAACAAAATGTTCTTCGAAGGAAACTAGAAGCTGCTGTAGCAGTTAATAAATGTGTCATGGCTGCCTTGGAAAGACAAAAAGAAAAACCAAAATGTTTATCAACTGAGAAAATCAAAGAAAGAATGACAGAAGAATTAGAACTTATCTTTAGTTTATCTCATGCTCAGAGCTGGGTTAACCAAAGAGCTTGTTGTCTTAAAGACATCTCTTGCAGATAAAATCATTTCTGATGAAGAAATAACAAAATTAAAAACAGATGCTAAACAAGTAGAATATAAATTAAAACTGAGGGCAGTTGAAATATCAGATTTACAACAGAAACTAATTGATATTAATTGAGATGACCAAACAAGAAATTACTGGGATGTTAAGTATCCTGTCTCATCTATTTAATATTACTTATGAAAAAATTATTAAAACTGAAATAAATAAATCTTTACTGCTTAGTAAAGTTATGGAACAACAGGCAGAAATGGAGCAGCAATTGTATGATAGTAAGATAACATTATCAAATTTTGAACAATATCATAAAGAAACAACAGAAAGATTCAAAAGGAAGTGTGAAAATGGAAGACTTCTCAATAATAATAGAAAATATATTTACAAACTTAATTGTAATCAATTTGATTATTTAAACATTGTCCTTAACAATTTTAAGAAAATTGTATTTACGCTACAATAATTTTCATCTTCAAGATATTAAAATACAAGTGGGAGGATGGACCCGCATAAGAAAATGTAATGTCTATTTTGAAAAGGGCTTTTCAAAATAGACATTACATTTTCTTATGCGGGTCCATCCTCCCACTTGTATTTTAATATCTTGAAGATGAAAATTATTGTAGCGTAAATACATTTTTTATTTAGTTAATCTCATGTTATCATAATTAAATTGTTTCTTTCACATTTTGTTGAACATACCAAACAAATAAATTTATGTTAATTCAATCGACAGACACTTCAACTTTTTGTTTCTTAATTCTGCCATAAACACATGGCATTTACTACCAACAAAACCATTTTTATTGAATGACTAGTTCTCCATTTTCAGTATATTTATCTTTATGTTCATTAAATAGGGTGATTAATTCTTCAGAAAACTGGGTATGATACTTTTCTATTTCCTCGTCTGTTGGATAAGGGATTTTAGGAACATCTATTGCTTTGCCAACTGAAAAATAAAAATAAACCAATAATAATGATGGTCAAGATCATCAAGAATAAATTAAACAAACATTATCCTGGTAGAACTTGAATTTCAATCTTAGTAATTATATTCATCTATCTATTGAAAGTAAATAAAGTTATGATTATGTCTATGAATTTTCATTTCTGAAATATTTCTTGATTACTGCAATCATATTATTAATTAAAATTTTTATAAATTTGAAAACAAAATGAGATAACATTGAATCTCTTTTTAGAAAATTAGAAATTAGAAATAGGCCAATTAGAAAATTTAAAATTGATTCTACTGCTTGCTTATTAGAATTAATTAATAAGATAATAATAATTAGAAATATTTAGAATTACTTCTAAAAAAACTTTATATTTTCATATTATATATATATATATATTAGTTTTCAAACTATTTAATGTCCAACGTTTCGCCCCACTTTGCAGGGCTTCATCAGGGCTAAAAAGATACAAAAAATAATCAAGAACATTACAACAATAAGATACAAAAAAGGTAAATTAAGGTAGGATAAATATTATGTAAAAAATAAGTGATAAGAAGGAAGGAAGACATAAAATAGTATTAATATAAAATAAACTTGAATAAACAATGATAAGAACAAAAAATTACATGTCATTAGTAAGGATAAAAAATACATAAAATATACAGTAAAAGAGTACAGGAGACGCATATAAAAAAAAATATAAAAAAAACAACAGAAAAGTAGTTTTGGGAACACAAAATTTAAACACGCTAACGGACAGAAAATGAAGAAGAAAGTTGAGATCAAATAAAGGTCATGAAAGAATATTTAATCGGACATTAAATAGTTTAATAACTATTTGTTCTTTTTTGGCCGCAACCCGGACCATATTCTTCATAATTTATGTTTTCATTCAAAATCTAATTATTGACTGGCTATGGGACCTATCCAAGAGTAAGATAATTCTTCATAAAGATATAGGATCATCAATTAATAGTTATTTAGCATAATGTGACACTTTTTTCTTTTTTTTTTATTAAAATAAATAATTTAATTAATATCCATTTTAGTCTCAAAACATTTTATTTTTCTTATAAGTCCGACGTTTCGGCCAATCCAGCCATCCTCAGGGACAATCTTAATACAATTTTGGAATTATATAATTTAAAAACTCTAACTTCATAAAGGCTATCCTGCTCAGGTCAAAACAACAATTTCTAATTAGTCAAATATTCACTTAAAACCTAAATTAAAATCATTTATCACAGTCGCTATTCCTTAAAAACCTTAGGTGATAAAGTTTTTAAGGAATAGCGACTGTGATAAATGATTTTAATTTTTCGTTTTAAGTGAATATTTGACTAATTAGGAATTGTTGTTTTGACCTGGGCAGAATAGCCTTTATGAAGTTAGAGTTTTTAAATTATATAATTCCAAAATTGTATTAAGATTGTCCCTGAGGATGGCTGGATTGGCCGAAACGTCGGACTTATAAGAAAAATAAAATGTTTTGAGACTAAAATGGATATTAATTAAATTATTTATTTTAATAAAAAAAAAAAAAAAAATTACCAGGCTCAAGAAAGTGTTTAAGATTATAAATTAAATAATGTGACACTTTCAAAAGAATGGAACTGACTTCTTTATGTTGAACACTGAGGTAAAGGTATGTTTCTAACCTCCACCAACTTACCATTAGGAGTTTGTGTAAGCAAGAGTGGTGAATGGAAATCTTGGTAATATGTTTCAAACAAAAAAATAAAATAATATTTCTTAAATTTCTGGAAGATCTCTTTTATATTCGATAATTGAGTGTGAAATTTATAATTATGTTTATTGAAGATAATAAGGAAGAGTTTAATGTTCACACCAAATTATTAAAATAAAAAAAAATAGGAACTAAACATACCAACTACATTTACAGGCGAGTTGAAGGGTGCAAGGCCTTTATTAATAAATATTCCTCGACCCACTGGAACCAACGGGGCGAAACCAATATATTTCTTGATTGCATTTTGAAATTTGTACAGCTTTGAGCCTGGAGGGTTGTATTGCTTATATAAATCAATTTCTCCAAAAGCAAATACTGGTACTAAACTAGCCCTAGAAAACAATAATAAACTGAAGTACATTTATGCATTAAAAGTAACAGATTTTTTTTTTTTTCTTAATTCTCACTATTCAGCCTAATTGAATTGAAAAGCATAAAAAGATGGTATATCTGTGTTAAATATTTTTGAAAAAACACAAATTACACTACGGTTTTTGAAAAATATATATTAAGATCTGTATGGCAGGTATTTCCTGAATAGATTATTGTTAAGTTGCTGTAGCAGAATCAAAATAATTTGAATAGAAATGGTGGACAAAGACTGTTCATATTCAATGCTCTTTTTCACTTTCTGTCTTTTTTTGTTATGAAATGAAAAATTTGTAAATAATTTACTAACTAATAATTTGTTTTCATCTTTTCCTACTTATATCTGAGCAAATCTAATTCCCTAAAACTATTTCCTCCATCAGGGAGGGCGAAAATAAGCAAAATCCTCAATAGACTTGGGCTCTCAGGGAGCGCAGTAAGAGTTGACTAAAGAATCTATAATAAATAAAATCAAGTACTTTATTTTTATGAGTTACCTAATTTATAAATATGTATGGAGTTTATAAGTCACTTTTTAGGTGATATATAAATAATATTTTCATAAGTGGGAGAGGACCTACTGTATCATTTTGCTCTGGACCTGGGTTCAGCTGATAACACTGTCCTGCCTAAAATATTTGGATTCTAGAACCATTTAGTCTTGGATGATTTATAATTATAATATCACAACTAAGAATGAACTTATAAGCAGCCATAGGGTTGTATTTGTTTAACATGCAACAAATAATAAAATAAACTTAGGTGAAGAGTTACCCCTGTTCTAATGCAATTTTTACAAAACCTCTTCTATTCTTTAATACTATTCGGTAGGGGCCTGGAGTCGCATAGAATGATTCTGCAGCTCCCCCAATAGCTAAGACAGCCACATTGCCTTTTTTTTTATCATCCAGAACATATTTTATACTTTCTTTTGAGCTGGATATTCCTCCTATAAAATATGTATGAATTTTATTTTAGTAGAGTTTATAAATAGCATACATTTTTACACAATGTTATTACTGCACAATGAATAAGTAGAGAAAATTTCACTTCTGATTGAAAGACTTCAAGTCTCTTTTGTTTAAGACTATAAAAAATGAAAAAAATAAATTCATTGTTTTGTTATTTCAATATAAACATAAATTGAATAAAACAACTTGAACTTAATGAATGAATTTCTTCTGATAAGTCATATCACTAAAACTTTCAGGAAAAAGACAAATAATAATAATAGTTTTTTATGTAAACTCATAAACTTATGATCATATGCAATTGTTTTTAATCAAATAGAATTTAAATTCAAGTTTTCTACATAAAAATATATATCATATAAAAGTAATTTTACTTACCAATACCCATACAGTATTCTCTAAAAACTGGGATATTAAAATTTATATCAAGAGTTGCACAATACACATTCAGTTCTGGAAATAATTCCTTACAAGAGGAGTGGTCATTCCCAAAGCATCCAAACATACCAGCAGGAAGAACACCATGAGGGTAATAGCCGAATAAATAGTTTTTGTCTCCATTCAAATCTGCAGTTTTAATAAGTTGAATGGGAAAATAATCATTAAAATATTTCCAGTATAAAAATTTCCTCAAGAATGGTATCCTGAAATTCATATAATAATATAATTTTTATTTTTTTTTTTTTACTGGAAGATTATTGATTGACCGTGTGTAAAGATGAAAGGAATATGGTCCGGGTGCGGTCAAGAAAAACTCAAATAGTAGAAATATACTAATTTAATGAGCCAATTGATACCAATTTAATGAGGCTCATTAAATTAGTATATTTCTACTATTTGAGTTTTTCTTGACCGCACCCGGACCATATTCCTTTCATCTTTTTTTTTTTTAATTTAATAGTTAACTTGTTTATGATACACTTAGTTTTTAAAAAATATGAAGTTGGTTTATCAAAACTTCACATCATCAATAATAAGTCTTGTAAGTAGAGTTTGATATACTGTCTATATCATCCCTTTGTACTCTAGCCTAGTGATTCATATAGTACTACTCCAACAACTCCAGGTTTCTATTATTTGTAAGTGTGTGAGTGTTTGTCTTTTAAAAATAAAATATTATTTTGACAATCCATACATCAGTTTATTCAAAGAGATCTAGTAAGGAAAACAGTTATGACACTGCAGCAGCAACACTGAATTTAGTTTCATATTTCAAAAGTTGAATTATCAACAATGGAGTTTAAAGGGTTAAAAATGTGAAATTTATATTGTTATGCATTAGTACAATAGAAGATATAGTAAAATAAAATTCCCTAACTTTGAGCCACCTTTTAAGATTTTTTAAGCATACTCCCTTTATGTATCATGTAGAAAACTGAGAATTTTACTCAACACAGTTACACATCTCATCTTTCAATTAACATCTTTACAAATAATTCTGTCCTTTGTAGAAGGGAAATAGGAATTTTTTGTCTGTCTTATTGTTGGGAGTGGAAGTTTTCCAATAATGCAACATTCCTTTTTTTTATATATATATAAAAACCTCATAGGTTCCCAGCGGTCTGTTTCTTATCCATGTAACTGGGCTGATGTAAATTACTTTTGACATTAATAAACAAATTATCAATAATGTTATGTTATTAGATTACCATTAGTAAATCAAGAAGAAGTTGGTTTGGATGCGGCTAACACCAAAAATAGAAAATATTTATTAAATGCCAAATGTTTTTTATTTTATTAAATGCCAAATGTTTTTTATTTTATTAAATGCCAATGTCTTTTTGTAGCTGTGAATAATGCCTGCAATGTAGACTAAAACATTGTCAGTATTTAGAAAATAGTTCCGGCTATTTTTGGTTTTATCCTTTACTACAGCTTGGATCATCTTCTTCCTGATAAATTACACTAAATAGTAACAAATTAACAAGTATATTATAGATTAAATAAGTTATATAGTTGTAAGTTAAACTTCTTAAAAATAAATAAACATTTATTTTTGACAAGATTAAATCACAGCTAACCAAAAAAATATAATTAATTAATCTTTGATACTCACTTACGGCCTCCTTTATAAGGAGTTTCTTTGTCGAAGTATGCCCAACACATGTATAGAAATGATAGATGTGAATAAGCTGTAAAGAATGCAACATAAAATAGAAGTCCTACAGAAAGTAATGGTAATATGAGATATGAGACCATCCAATATGCAGCACATACTGCCTGTATGTATTTCTCTTTCACTTGAACATCCATTTTTTAACTATAAAAACCAATGTTAACCTTTCAGTGTATAAAAAGCTACAACTTTTAATATTAATACTATAAATATATTAAAAAAATAAATAAATTACTCAGTCATACTGGTTAAAGACATAATGCTAAACTCAATTAATTTAATTTAACACCAGTCAAACTGAAACCGTAGAATTTAACACTGTAGAAAACTGACTACTGAACAATCCTTTTATAAATTATATATTAATATTGTTTTTTGAATTCATCAAATAGCTTCATTTTAACACTAATACTTATAAAATTGTGATATTTTAAAAATAAATTATTTTCATTTTAATGATTTAATGTAAAACATTTTCTTGATATGTTCAATCCGTTTTATTTATATCATTTTCAAAAATAAATTTTTGTTTAAAAATAACATTAGTTATTATCTAGTAACTAATCCAAATGAGATTTGTTAGTCTTCTTCAGATATGAAGTAAGCTGGGGTTTGAAGGAAACAAATAACAAAAAAAGTTTCCTGATATTTGGTAGGAAAATAGTTATGGAAATTTATTAATTTCCATTAATAAATTTCCATAACATTAATAATATTAGAAATTATCTTCATTAAGGAAAAAAATTGTTTCTCATTTCTTCTAAAAAAAAAATAAAATTAGATAATAATTACCAAGAAATCTTTAAAGCATACATCAACAACTTTCAAAAGCTAACTTTTTAAAACTTTAAATTAAAGGCCTAAATAATATTTTTTTGTGAAATAGTTTAAATGAAAATATCTGATTTGGTTCATAGTTTTGCTCATTATTAATTAAGTTAGTTTTAATGTTCAGTGTAATATTTCATCAAATTGTGATTTCTGAATATTAAGTAATATTTAAGAGAAATAGGGCCATACCATTTAAAATTCAGTTTCTTAACTAACAATGCAACAGGTGGGTCTGAAGGATCCATAGTGATTTTTTTTTTTTTTACTTAGATCTTGTGATTGATAATAAATGACAACAGTATGTTATTATTAGCAAGATAAGACTAATAAGGAGTAAACAAAATGTAATTTTAAATAGATGTTTAGTCAGGTAATTGTTTTAAAAAAGAAATTGTGATATATTGATTTAGTGCTGTATGCATGGTATGATTTTAAGAATTTGTTGTAGGTACCTGATGATGGGGTGACAACCCCGAAATATTGTTATTTATTAATGATATAAAATAAATAATTATGACTTTTATGGTTTTATTTTAATCATATACATCGTACACACATTTTAATCATAAGTATCTACCTTCACATTCTTAACTTATTTTCGAACATAAATAAATTAAAAATAAGAAAAAATATTACTAAAAGACAGTACACACATATAGCATTTTAAAATATAATCTAAATAATAAGGGATACTGGACCATTAAAAAAATAAAGATAAGCACTGTTCATTAATGAATTGGGCTCATTACAAAATAAGATATATCCATTGCAAAAAAATTAAAAAGAAATTTCATCATTTTATTGTTAAACTGAACAAAACTAATAAATATGTTCTTCATACTCATTCTGTCTAGCATTATATCATCGGAATAAAAAAAAGTAAATGATATATGTAAAAGGTTTTGAAATAAAATGTCTTACATTGTTTATGTAATTTGTTTAATTATTCTTATATTTTTTAGTTAATCATGTTTTATAGGTTTTACTGTTATCTAAAGAGCTTTGTTAAAAGTTAAATTAATTTCTGAAAGATTCTAAACTAATTATGAGTTTAAACATGCTGTCTATATTTAGTTAGTGTATCTTTATCTTATCAGGTTTAAAAATCTATTATATATAAATTATTAAGGTGATAATAGAATAGGTTTTTAATAAAAATCCTAATGAATAAAAAATATATAAACTCATAAATTAAAAATTATTTAAGTAAGGGAGCAAAAGAGTTACTCACAACTGTCTTTGTTGGTTTTGTCTATACTAACTGAAAGATAAGTGGTGCTTCACCTTAATACCTATAGCCATTATCAGAATGGTAATCACTAAACCTTTATTTTTATCTTTCATTTATTTAACAAAATGTACAATTTGGAAAAGTTATTTCTGATGAGTTCAGAGTTTTTTTTTACTCATACCAAATCTGCTGATTCTTAAATTATATATGTATGTACTGTTTTATTTCAAAAATTTATCACACATTAGATAATCATATATTTTTTTTATTAGGAAGTCAGATCAACTGACCTTATAAAAAAATAATTTCAGATGTCGTGAGTTTGATTTGATAAAAGTTTTTGTCTGGTGGCCAGCTAATGAATTACAAAGAGCATTTCTATAAAATAACCAGATACATTTTACCACTAATATTCCATTAGTATTTGTTCATTAAAAATATATTAATATCCGTTCTTAGGAAGACCACACTATCAAGAATGCTGAAGCGATCACAGTTAACTTTAGAGTGAACACTATGAGGGATTCCCAAAAATGTGTTTTAGGTAAAACAAAAATTAGACAGAGGTTAAGTTTTACTTGAGTGCTACCTTTAGTAACTACTTTAGCTTACCCTTTAGTTGAGTCCTTGTCAACTGCATTTACATTCAAAGGTTGTATTTATTAAGATAAGTTTACAAAAGTTTTTAATGGAATGTATTTTAAATGAGCGAAATATGAAAGCAGGTGTTAACTAAATCTCTTTTCTTGAAGATATGTTTGAAATTAAATCATAACCATGATATATGTGTGTACATATTTTGAATTAACATAGAATAAAGTTGCATTTTTCAGATACCAAAACCTAGGTGTCAGAATGTATTGTTAGGTGAGTATGACTGTCATATACAATCCAACTTATTAGTCCATGTGATGTTGCATGAACATATTTTAAATAAATGTTTAAAACATGTTCAAAAGAAGTAAGTTTTTAGATGAAAAGATTATTTTTAAAGTTACATAAGGAAAGCAATTAATGAAAATAAAAAATTGCCATAATCCTTTCAGATTTAATATGGTGTGTGATATAGGCAAGCATGTTTCAGTAGTTCCTATTCTGTCATTCCAGAACCAGAATTAGGCCCATGTTTGATTTTGGCCATTGAGGAATGATCATAATTAATATTACTTTAAATATTTGGTACAACCAAAAAGAATAAATTGATTCATATTCTTCTGATAACATATTCAAAATATAATAATGTAAACATGAAAAGAACTTTATTCAAGAAGTTTAGTTTAAAAAAAAAAAGAAGAAGTAAAAATAGATATGTATTTACATAATAATACACAATAAGTTTTAATTGCTTTTGGCTTACTAAGTTATAAAATAAATTATAACTTAAAAATGTAGTTAAGCTTAATTATTATTTATTTTGTAAGTAAACATAAATATTATTATGAATAATCATTTATACATAATTCAAAATTCTTATTTCACTTGTAATATTTTTTTTTTTAATTTAATATTTTATGTACTTAGAACATTAGATAGCTCAATATAATGAAAAATATTCACTTAAAATTTTAATAATAGGTGGTTTTGATAGGTTCCTGTCAGTATGGTTAATTTTAACCATTGATATATCTTAAAGTAACTAGTGATTTTAACCTGGTATGCAAAAAGACACATCTAGGGTTGAAAGAAACGTTTCTGAATTATCAATGCTATCTAATATTTCACTCACCAGCTTCATGCCAGTAAGAAACTATCAACACTAAATAGGTACTCAGTACCTGGACTCCTTTATTTTGTGTATCATACTTTCCAGGAATATAATAAGAATCTGGCTGATATATATTTATCTATGGTAACATATATGTTCATATCAATGAGCATTTATTTGTTTAGATCAAGGAGACACTAATTACTAAAAAATTTAGGAACTACTAGGTAGTATAGAAACCATTTAAACTATAGTGATGTAAAAATCTCTAATTGATTCAATATTAATATAATTTTGTAAATTTTTAAATTATTTGTTTAAATCTATTCAACTACCAAGAATACTGAATCTGGATTAGGTAAATAATTATATTTATATTTTTCAAAAAGGTTCACTAGTTCTTCAGTAAATGTTGTATGTAGTGCTGTGATTTCCTCAGTAGTGGGATTTTCCTTCTTTTCTACAGATATGGGTTTCCCAACTAAAAATAAGGTTTTTCATTCATTTATGCAACAAATTTATTTCTTAATTAAAAATATAATAATTATATTTATAGTTATAATATACAATTTATTAATTATTTAAAATATATATGTTCAGACTAATATAATAAAATGTTTTAACATTCAGCTTTTTATTAAGTGTGGCAATTGATAAGAAATTTCAATTGAAATGTATTTTATATTCACTGAGCAGAAAAAAGCTAACTTTCCAATTTTTCATCATAAGTACAGTGAATGCGATATTATTTTTTAATTTGTGATAAAAATTATTTATAGGTCATTCAAATAAATTCTACTATAAACAGATCATTTTTTTATAATGATACTGTACAAATAAATTATGACGATAGAAATATGAAATGAACAATTATTTTTAAAATTTATACATCTTCATTTTAATCAGTTTTTAGAACAATTTATTTCTAGAAGTTTTCTTTAGTTTATCAAGAGATTTATACTGAGAAGTTATACTAACAAACATGCCTATTAATGAGTTTTTCCTAGAGAGCAAATTGGCATATCAGTATAATTTTTTTATTATTTAGCTTTAGGTTGAAATTGATGGTTTTGCAATTTATGATTAGCGAGAATGGGGGAAGAATAAAAAAGGCAACTATTCCAAATCATTACGGAAAATGAATTTCTTGGCTCATTTCATACCTTTCCTTTCTGACTTGTATGAAACTACACAGTCCGGAAGTCCTACACAAAAAAGTTGACTTACCTGGTACTAAGGTTTGGGTTTATAAAATGATCAGCCTATTGATCTGAAATTATAAATGTACGTTTGCCATCCGAAAGCATTTAGAACTAAAAAAAAATGATGGCGGGGAGAGTACAATTTAGTCCAAGAAAGGACACAAATAAAAAATTATAATTATAAATTTATAT
>NW_027112804.1:88686-99424 GCF_000696795.3 Halyomorpha halys
TACTCCACTTCCTTAATGTTTATTAAAAATAAATTAATTATTTAAAAATACTTACCTACAGTATATAACGGTCTTTTAAAAGGGAGAATACCAAAAATGCTCTGAAAGAAGCCTCTTCCACTAGCAAGAGTAGGAGCAACACCAGTGACTTTTCGGAACGCCTCTTGGATTTTATATATAAAACTGTCTTTCGCAAACATATAGTGAATGTATAGTTCATTCTCTCCAAAAATATAGATAGGCACAAGATCAGCTCTAAAAAAAATTAGTAATACAAATGTGTTTCAATTCTTTAACGGAATATAAAAAATTGTAATTTAAAATATCTGTAATTTTTACAAAGTTTGATACATAGTTTAATTTATGTATTGAATGTATCTCTTACTTATTATTTGCTGACTAAAGGCATATCATAAAAAAAGTACATAATAAAGAGTGTTCGATGTTTTAATAATTTTATCACGATCTAATTGAATAGACAGAGAGTGGAATTACATGTTCGAGAGGAATTCCAAATATTTTTTTTTCATAAATCTCAAGCCTACTTCAGGTTAATGCACAAAGTGCAAACCCAGACAAATTCAAAAATAGAAATTTTGTAGAAAATTGTTTTTTGTAAAACAAAAAAATATCTGTCTTGAGAACCAAAATTGTGAAGTGTTGGCTCATCAAACTTTGTGCGGAGAATTCAACTAAAATAATTCAATTTTAGAACTAGTCAATTAATTGGAAAATAACTATTCTCTGTTACAATTTAAGAGTTCATCACTTCAAAAAAGGTCAGCATCATGATTGCATACATTCTCAGCACTAAAGGCAAGATCTATTTAGTTGAGGTGATGTGAAGTAGGGTTATCAAGTAATAATTTGTTTCAACATATACTTATGCTTAATTAATAAACCAGTTTTTAGTAATTTCAACCTTTATAGAAACAATATGATGGCAGCAGTGGCTCACTTCATGTAGAACCTTTATTGAAACTTGAACCAACTCTATACTAACCCCCTTTTTGGCTTTACTGAAGTATGGAAAAAACTTGCTGCGTATAATATTTTTGCCTCAGAACTTTTTCCATTTTGGAGTTAGGAAGAATAGCCAAAATTGAAAATAAGATTCAAAAGATTAGGTCATACAAAAAAATTGATGATTTTTTCACTTCAGAAGTTAATGTCATTTTTGAGTGAACTAGATCGAACAGCAGGGTTCAAACAGTAGAGGTTTTACAGATAATTACATTAATGAGGGAAATTTCTATTTACATCAATGAAAACTAGCGCTTCAGAGACGTGGCAAACTTCCCACTTCTTGGCTTCACTTCTGCTTAGAAGGCGAGTTGGATTATGCCAACCTTTGATAGCAACGTTTGATCCAACGAGAAATGTCAATGAAGTGATCATAACGAACTCACAATAAAAAGTAAATATCAGGTCAGGTAAATAGATGTAATGAATGTTGAATGTAAATATACAAAAATTTTCTATATTATATTATTAATACAATAAACCTTTAAATAGACACAAAGAAGTTCTAACGGACCAAGAATTATTATTCATAAAATGCTATGTGCTAAGACGAGCTTAATAATGTTAAAAAGAATTTTACCCAGTAGTAATGGCCAGTTTAACAAATCCTTTTCTACTCTTTAAAACAACTTTATGTACTCCAGTTTGACAGAGCATTGCTTCGGCAGATCCTCCGGGTAAAATCGCTACAGCAGTCCCTGGTCCCTTCGATAAGCTATTCACCAATCCTTCTTTTGAGACCGATCGAAATCCTACACACACAATAAAATACTGAAGCAATTTTTATAATATACATATATTCTAAAACGGTTTTAAAAAGATGACAATAAAGTTAACCATTCCCCTAGGGTGAGTAGGCCTAAAATATGCTGGATGTTTTTTAATGGCCGCTGTATATTTTTAGGTTTATATTCAATAACTACAAAGTATTACAAAATTAGTAAAATTAGTTATAAATTAGTAAAATTTGAAGAAGTGCATTGGCAAAAATATAAGCATATAACGGAAGATTATTGATTGACCGTGTGTATAGATGAATGGAATATGGTCCGGGTGCGGTAAAAAAAAACCCAAATAGTAGAATTATACTATTTGGGTTTTTTTTTACCGCACCCGGACCATATTCCATACATAAGCATATAACAAGTGAATAACTGTTGCTATACATCATCTTAAAGTATAATGGGAACCCTATGCTTATCAAACTGTGCTGTTTAGAGTGTGTAGTTTAGATTCACACCAGGAAACCCATTTACAAAATTATAATTTAAATTCTCCTTTTTTATTAAGTTTTTTTCAGCCAGAAGTATAAAGTTTATCCATTAAAAGAAATCACTTTTTTTTTAAATTTCTGTACACTCCTGTCGAAATTAGGTTTTTTGGAGGATACTATAACTTCCAACACCTACACACTTTAGTGGAAGATTGCTGATTGACCGTGGGTATCAATGAATGGAATATGGTCCGGGTGCGGTCAAATAAAACTCAAATAGTAAATGGGTGTAAAAGCACACATTATACTGCTTTAAGAGTACATCAGATTTCATTATATTAAAAACAAAAATTAAACTTTTCACTAATTTTTGTTTCACTCCTCAATATCTTGATAACTACCTAGTTTACGAAAAAAAAAGTATTAAATCTTTCTTTAAAGTGTAGTAAATTTGCTAATATTTGAGCCCGAACAGAACACTTTACTTTCAATATTTTCTGAAAAAGACGAATATTTTTTTCCATATGATGAACATTTTATAAATATATTTTGGCAAATAACATGAAAACTACTATCCTAAGGAAAATCATTACAAACTACTTTATTTTGCATTTAGTATTCGTGTAAATTTCTTGTCCCCACTAAATCGTGTAAATGAGAAAATCACCCAGTCTGTTATTTTGCGTAAAAATAAATTGCTGACAAGGGGCCAATGGAAACAAAACCCACTGGAAAACAAATTGGTTTATTTAACTTTTTTTAACCCTGATTTTTTGTTTGTTGTTAAAACTAACTTTTTTGAGATCAGTCATGATCCCTATTCGTAAAATAGAAAAACTGGTTCACACAGTAGCAGGAATAACAATCCCCTCCCTTTCGAATAACAAATTGCATCGAGGACACTTCTTCCAGAGCAAGGCGCTCCAATGCTGCCAATATTCAAATGACTTCAGCATTTACCCAGTTTTTACATATACATGATTAAATAGATATTGAGAGATAATAAAATCAACTAGTACTGTTGTAAAACTTTGATGTGTAATTAAATAAAATAGTATTGACTTATAAAAACACTTCTTATATAATAATTATCGACATAATTGTGAAAACTCAATAATCTCTTAACCTAACAAAATCAATCATCGAATTTAGAAAATAGTACAGTCAATCAAATTACATGTCACCGTTCATTAACTAGACGCTCAAATGTCGGTCAGGTAACATTCAAAAATAGATCTCCATCACAACCACGTCGAAATTCTGGACTTGATTTTAAAGCTCAAGGGATTGAAAACAATTGCCTTCGTTGTGCCAAAACTAATCACAGAGCAAATAAATGTCAAGTTCCTTTTGATAAATTACGTTGTAAATTTTGTTCTAAAGTAGGACATGTCCAAAAACTTTGTTTGTCCTACTTAACTAAGAAAAATAGGAGTTCCGATGTCAAAGCAGTCGAAACAAATACTGATCATGGAGCTGAATCAGATTTTCTAGATGACCTTGTGGGAGTGAATAAAATCTATGATATATTTTCGTCTAGCTCTGATTTTTTTACAAAGGACACAGATAAGTTTTACACAACTGTTTTGCTGGAATAAACAACAAAAACAGGAATTCGAAGTCGACTCAGGATCGGCATTTACCCTATTACTCATTAAATTTAAATTTACGATTAAATTTCAAGGGGGAGGTAAAACAAACAGATGTGCGTTTCCGTTCATACACTCAGGGAGTATTCAAGCCCATTAGTTACATTATTATTCCTGTCTAATATGAGGACTATGCTTCAAATGAATTATTGTTTGTTGTACCAGACCAATTAAGCCCAATACTTGGAAGAGTGTGGATCAAGCGACTAAATATTGATTTGAAACACCTCGATAGATCAAAAGTAAATTTTCCTGCCGTCATGTCAATGAGATCTGTCAAAATGACTTCTCAGTCGATCAAGGAGCAGTATGCAGATATTTTTGACCAAAAAGTTTCTTAAAATCTGAAGAAAAATGCCAAGCCAATCTTTATAAAAGCCAGGGACACCCCATTTGCATTGCGAGAAACAGTCGAAAAATAATTGGATGATTTAATTGCCAATGACATCATTTATCCAGTAAATCACTACAAGTACTATACTAGTTTATAACTTCTTCAGTTTAAGAGGTAATAACGTAAAACCTCGAAATCTTACCCAATGATATCACATATTCCCTGGAGAAAGGGAAGTAGAAATTAGAATTAAGCGTGTGAGATAATATGTTTATTCCTGGGAACAGCTTTTGGAATGAAGGATTTTCCCCTGAGAACTGTCCATGTGCTCCGATACCAAGTATTCCATGAGGAAAGATGCCGAAGATATACTTTTTAGTTGGTGGGATGTCAGCAGTTTTGATCAGAGACATCGGGAAGTAGTCTCGGAAACGTTGGTGCAACTTGGCAGACCTCAGGAATTCCAGCCTGAAGGAAAAATATTTGATATAAATCGAAATTGAAATTAAATTATTAAATTACGTACGTATATTTATTTATTCACAGATATATGCAAACACAATTATGACAATTGAAATTATGTGTTTGGAACAGAATTGTTCTTACAGTTTACCCTTTCAGTTTATAGTTTACCAAATGTTTCAGTAAAACGGTAGTTTTTTATTTTTTATATATCAATGGCTTATTTCACCGTAGTGCTAAGTATATTTTCACCAACTTTAGGAAAAATATAATTAAATGTTCTCTGTTTTAGGAAAATTACAACTGTTCAATTTATTGTTCGGCAGAACAGATTTAGGCATAAAATCAACATTTTACTGCTGTGAAGTAAGTCATCCATATATGCATACGTTAGATGAAAATGAAGGAGGAAGTAGATATGGTCAAAAAAGAATTTAAATTCAATATCAATCCAACAATCGAGCCAGACTAGTTGTGTTGGTTTTTTTATGAGAAAAAACAAAACAAATTGACAAATTTTATATTAGATTGATATTTTCGGATAAACTAGAAGCTTATTTTTCTATGGGTTGACCTCTGATCATTTTGGGCGATTTGGAACATTCTAGATTATATGTAAGAGCTTAACAGTTAGCCAATTAGCATTCAAAAGTTTTGGTTAAAACGATCCGTAAATAGGATGGCATAATAAACGGAAACACTGCTTCTTGTTGCGTACTTCTAATTGCAGTTAATTTTCACTCATTCTGCTAAAATATACGATCTATTTAATAGATTGAAAAATAAATTAGCAATTTACAATAAAGTGTGACATAAGAAAGTGCTATCTAAAAATTGTACAAGGCAGTTGGGACGAGAACGTTCCTTTCCCTTCTGCATTATTCGTGATACTCAAAGTTTAACCAATGTGTACAAAACTTTGTGCAACTTGCTATGTGCAGACAAATACTACATAAGGCTATGAGTACATGTAGCAGCGGTTTCCCATTGTTTTATTCTCCGGCAGTCGGCTCCCCGCTTGATATCGTAACCCCCGCCTTCAGCGGACAGGCTTCCTTCCTCATCATGCCATGTGGCAACAGAAGATTATTTGTATCTATTATATATATTTAGATTTTGGTTTTAGAATTAAGTCTGTGAATATTGTAACAAGATAATAAATAAACGTAGAAGGTTAGAAAAAAAAAAGCTAGTGGTTTCCTCCTCCATGTCACCTCTCCTTACGTACTTATGAATTAAAATGTGAAACCGTTCCAATACTGGGATCCATTTTTGGTCTATCTGACACATTGTGATATCATTATGCCTAATTAACTTTATTTGAAGCTAAACAGTTCTGTATAACTGTTAAATATGTCGATACTTTTTTCAAAATAACTTTCATCTGATTTTTTCTGGAACTTTTGGTTTGAACTGGTCAACCGGTGTTTGAAAGAAATATTTTTAGTGCGTGTTCCTATTATATAATAATAAAGATGAATCTTTAGGTCTTTATTATCTAAACAACAAGGTTCATACTTAAAAATTAAAACAACACGATCACAATTATTATAAAACATGAAAATACAGTTTTTTAGATAACAAAAACACACAAGTACTTCATTATTAATTAATTGTAATTGATCATATGGCGCGAGGTTTCAAATGGGTTTGTCACTAAAACAAATTTAAAATAATGAAAGATTAAATGAATTATAATTAAAAATAGATTTAAAAGAAATATACTAAAGAAATAAAAATGTTGATAATAATTTCAACAGTGGCAAACCCATTTCAAACACTCTCTTTGCTAACGTCAACTATTGCCGTTGAAGACGTTAATCTTGCCACCACATATTTTTTCTTAAACGTGCTTCGACAGCCCAATAGTCAACACTTTATTTCTTAATCCAGGCGTGAGACTGAGAGTAGTCATATATACATAGCTACTCACGCTGTCAGAGTCTCATCTTGTTGGAAAAATAAATTGTTTAAAAACAAATCTTAGCGGCACCTTCAATAAGATAGATAATGGTTTCGCCAATCGCCCTCGAGGGAGTGTGGTGTTAGTTGAGACACATTTTGTTTTTTCAGAAACAGACATATTTTGCTTTTATTATCATGCATAAGGATCTCCACTATTATGTGCTAAACTTTGAAGACCTTTAAAATCATTATCATACTTTTTATTGTATCCCCAAAACCTTTGTTTTGTTCAATGTTTCCTAATGAGACCAGATGTACAGGTGGGCTGCTTTGGACACATACCAAAACTTTTTGAAACTGAAGTCATGGTTACAGTTCATTTGAATAAAAACCTAGATAGAAAGAATTCCAGTGTAAGTGAATAATTTTAGTAAAATCTTCCCAGCTGTTTTATATTGTTATGCCAATTATAATATTATTTAGAACAAACATAGTAATTTTTACGTCATAGTAACACTTGTTGAATTCACTCTTGAATTGTGCAATCACATGATTTTAAAAACAAAATAGATATATTCTAAAGGAAAAGTAGATTATTGAAAATCAGGTAGAAAGAAATATCTATCTCACTTAGAAGAAAGAACATCAACTCTTAAGTCTCTTAGGATCATCAGAATAAAGCAAAAAGAATCAATGTTAGGAGATTTCAGTTATGTCTACTTCAAAAGTTAGCATATTCTTGAACCATTCCAGCTCCCAGTCTGTGATACGAGAACTTCTCATTAAGTTTCAGTATCATATGGAAGAAAACCTTTCTTCTCCCGACAGTTCGTATCTGTAAAGCTTCAGTAAGACAGCTAGTCATTAGATTATGTTGAATTTTTATTCAGGGCGATCAACATCTAGGTTATTACACCCTTTTTACTTTATTTATCTTCTTGTATTTGACATTTGATAGTTGAATGTAGACTATTTCCTTTTTACACTGATCGATATTGGTGGATTATATTTTAGTATAAAGTTGATTTTTTTTTCAGAAATTTTATTATTTTGTCTATGGATTCTGCTGAGTCTTTAAGAGCCAATTCTCTTGTACGAGGAATTTTATTATTTTCGAAGGCTTGACGAAATGATGAGTATTCTTCAATTATCGATAATGGGGTCTGACAGGTTTGGCATATAGCTTGGTCCTCTTTTGTGATTAAGTGGAGGTGTGTTCATTTGGAATGTCCTATTCTTACTCTTACAACAACCACTTCTCTTCTGTTTCCCCTTAAGGCACATGTCCACTTTTGTGTGTTTTTTTAAACATTTCTTAGTTTATTGGTGAGTGGTACGCCAGGACACATTGAATCCAAACTTTTTCGGATTCTGTTCCTTAAAAATGCCTTTATGTCTTACGGTTCGTAAATTTGGAGTTACAGCAATGATTCATTACAGCTAGTGATGAATGTTGAACTCATCCCTCGAAACATTTTTTTTTTATAAACACAAACCATATTTGACCCCTTTTTCGCACAAGAAAGAGCTAAAAAGATTCGTAATCATAAATAATGATGCACAAATAATCGGTATAGATTTCGTTGAATATTGTTTAGAAGTAGGAAATTTTCTAAAATTTGACATCTAGCTTTAAAATCAAATGCATGCTTTTAACACAAAGAGGTAAAATTCTATTGGTCTGACCACAAAAGGCAAAAGAAATACTACTGACTTAACCTGTTCAATCAAAATCATGCGTTCAATTCGATCCACTGTCCCAACCAACCCCACACTATCCTATCATACTAAAATCTTGGAATCATTAGTTTCTTCAAAAACACCTGTTTTCTATTTCTTCTTTACTTATTTTTTTAAATAATCGAATATTTTAGTGGAAATGAAATTTAGTTGAAACACGGATTACCTTCTTCCTTGCCTGTAAGCCGTCTTCCTATCCAGATAAATCCAAACAAAATATAACAGCAATAGCGGTGAAAGTGGAGAAAACAGTAGAAATGTCGACATTAAAATGGATGCTAATGGGCCTAAATAAAACATTCCAAGAACAAATGACATGGCTAATGTATTCAGTAGATTTTCTTTCGTACGCCATACTTTCTTGTAAACCCAATCCATCTGAAACATAAACAAATCTGTATGATTATTAGTATTGTACATTCATACTTCTATCTAACTTTATTTTAGCAATCTATCTATGTAATAAGCAACGTTAAACACGTGTCTGTAACATCTTACACACTGACTTATTTATATTTATGACTATCTCAAAAGCGCCGTTCATGAAGTTGAATCTCTCAATGGTACTACTCTTTATGCTATTAAAGAGGAATAAAGCTGAGAGTAAATAATTCGGATATTCAGGGGTTTAAAAAAAATCTAAAACCTAAAAAAACAAAAAAAATATAGCTTTCAATAATCAAAAAGTATATATTTCCCGGAAGATGATCTTTCATTTGAAAGATTGTGAAATTAAACTTTAATTATACAAAATTAAAATCACCGAACCATCGGACTGCATTAAAGTACAATAAGACTAAGATTAAATAAAATTGGACTCTCTAAAGTCCTTCATTTCATATTCAATAATAAAAAATTATTTCTAAAACGAAGAGAAAGATTTTTTTAAATTATTGCTACCAATATACTGTATATAAAGAATATACTGATTCATATAATGTAATTATTTATTTTAATATCTTAAAGATCTTTTGTCTTTAATAAACATTAAAACGATTATTTTTCCGTAGTCTAATTACAAACTAGCATTCTAATGATATATGAAAATGAAAGTTTTTATTACATAGATGATTTTTTATTGTATTTCCTTGTTATATAACAATATATTATAGCATTAATGTTGATGGTAAAACATCAAAATATGTGAAATCTGAGAACTTTATTACAGCTCAATATTATCTTAATTCAACAATATCTCCGCAAATCAATTAAGTGAATGCATAATCATTGTTTTCCTTGATGAAGTGATAAATGACTAAGTGGAATTTTTTTTTAATGATATTTCATTTAGGTATAATATTTGTGATTATTCAAACGCATGTTGCGTTCATAAATATGAAAAAAAGTGAAGATACCAATTCAGTTTCACAATAAATTCCTATCTCTATAAAGTATTATCTTCCAAGTTTTCTTCTTTATTTGTTTTAATATTTGTGGAATTAACTTTGATTTAGTTCCTGTATTAAATCGCAGTACCATAACTCATAAATAAACATTAAGTTTATTTGGATTGATATTTAAAAAATTAAACCTTTGCACCTTTGTACCTCGTACAAGAATTATCCAAAATACTTAAGCCAATGAAGGCACAACTATATATGAGCCATTGAATACACGTTTTGAGGTCCCTTGAGTTCAAATAATGGTTTTTGCCAAGCCTAACTAAAAAACGAAACGTCGTGCGAATCTGAGAATACTTGAGACTGGTATATGAGTGGGACATGACAGCAAATGATTCGACAAAATCAACCGAGGGCAAGTTCCACTTTAACGGATCGATTTTTCACATTTTTTTAGATTTTCTCGAAAATGGTTCAAACGATTTTGATTAAACTCGACATTTCTATGTACAATTAAATGCTTTTTATTACCAGCTAAATCTTATCCTCATTGAAATATTCTGACAGAAGCTAAATAAAGACTCTTTAAAAAATCTTCCTCTAATGTACCTTTAATTTTGCATTTTTGAGTAAAAAGAACTAATTAGCAATAATAAATAATTGATAAATACAAAATATTACAAATAATTAAAAGTAAAAAAGCAAAAGTAGATGCAGCCGACTCGGACGGGAAAAGCCGAAACCACCTAATGTTTCCCGATTGCATCATTCTTTAATCCCGATTGCAAACTATTGTATTCTTGGCAGGAACAGAATTTCTATTCGTTACCTCAAGAAGTCCTAAAATACAAATTTTTAATAATAATTTTCACACTTCCTGGTCTTATGATTTTTTTTTTGTAATAAAAAAATAGCGAAAACTTCAACACTAGCCCACGAAACCTACACATAAATTGGGGACTTAAATGGGATGGCAAATGAAAGTTATGTGGTGTCCGCACCGCACCAATTTTTTTTTCAAGTATGATTTATAATTAAAAGTATAATTTATAATTTTGACTTATAAACCTAC
>NW_027112804.1:99755-104950 GCF_000696795.3 Halyomorpha halys
ATATAATTTTTTTTTTTAAGACCAGTATGTTTAAAATATTAGTCTTTTGTCAATTCATAATAGATTAAATTTGGGAAACCAGACTGCAATTGAGTCATGTCCTTATCACGTTCAAATTAAAATGTGATTAGAAGATAAGGAATACAATTTATCGTTTAATCACTAACGGGCGTTTATGTAACATTGTTTTTGAAGAAACGTTTTACTCAAGACACCTCGAGGAGTTGGCCATGACAATAGTACTTGAAGTTAATACGCACCATGTTGACAGAGGCGGGTCCTGATGAAACTGGACTCTGAAGTCGCCGGGACATATAATCGATAATATTATCAACATATCGATAGTATATGTTATGTTTAGAAGCTATTAATAGAAAATTAACGATCCTAATTAATTATTCTCGTAACGGAAGCCGTGTATTATGCCAGGGGTTATCAGCTTGTGTGTTTTTGTTTCCCACTAAGTTACAAATAAAGCGTTGAACTGCATTATTTCAGCCTGACAAAATACAAACTTAAGTTAAAAACTGAAGAGAAAAAAAATTAAAAACTCTTTTATTTTTAAATAGACTATTTCAGGGTTAAGTGTCCTGACTGAAAACGTGAATTAAGCATCTCAAAACGATGAAACAATTCCTATGAAGTTCTTCAGTTAACGCTTTGTTTAGGACATATTCATGTTGAAAGGTTATGATTATTATAAATTATTAAGGGTATAATAAATAAATTAATATGTGTTCCAACTTAGGTTAACTTCCAATTACTCCAACTAACTTCCAGGGTTAAGTATCCTAACTGAAAATAAGAGTTGAGGGTTACAAAACAAGACAAATAATTCCCAATCAAGGTGTGTTCATTAATGCTTTGATTAAGGAATATTTACGTTCCAACTAATTTATTAATGAAATGTATTCATTAATATTCTTACTAAATTTTTAAAGCTATTACCTTGAGCATCAAGATAGACCAGCGGTCTTTCATCCACAGCAGCAGTGGCTGAACAGTACTGGGATTGTGTTATTATTATGCAAGTTTAAATTATTCTCGCAAGTGAAGAATTTGGGTCATTTACGGGCTTGCGTAGACGTTTTGTTTAATGTCACTCCAAATAAAAAAAATCAAGTAGAGTAATATCTGGAGAGCTTGAAACGTAATAATACATATCTAGTGCCGTTCGGTCGTTACTGCAGTGGATGAAAGATCCATCTTAATGCTAAATATCCTTCGAGAATTTCTTATTTGTAATTTTTATACAAATTCGTATTTCAGGGGTTCAAAAGAAGCTAAAAAAGATTCTATCTTTAGTTTAGTAAAGTATTTCACTTAAGTTTATTTCAAAATTTCATTTTTTCCTAGTCAAGTAGATGTTACATATTAATATTTTCAATAAAAATTTAACTCATCTACATGAGATGCTCCCTAATTAATTTTCTATAAGTGCATATATTGAGTATTGATAAATAACTAACTACTCATTTATTTTAAATTTATCCCGTCAATATTTTAGATTTAAATACAGTCCTAAAAAGTAATCATGAATTCTTCTCATGTTCAGTTTTTTTAATTAATTCAAAACAATTTAAATATTTAACCCTATTTATAAGGATACTTACCCTCCTAGTGGATTTTAAACGATAGTGTTAATAGTTACTGAAGAAGAAATTCGTACAAATTTCTGAACAGCACAAGCTGGCCTGAATGTGGCAATGGTGTCCAGCGACGCTATTCTTGGGCTACTGACATTGCATCCTTCTCCTTAGCTTGTACGTTGTCCTTCTGAGATGCCATCGAATTACAATACAATTAAAAAATAATTACAACTTGTTTACAAGTAAGCATTATATGTTAATTTGTCTCTCTTGCTTACCAATTCCAATCTCTTAACAATACAGAGATTAATTGTGTATGTTATCATGTGGAGAATTATAATAAGATTAATTATTACTTTCTGTTATAAAAAAGTTTGCAAAGTAGGTACCATAAGTCCGTCATAGCTTTTTTTATTTCATTGTGTGGCAATTATCCTTTTTTTATAGATCTTTCTGTAGGTAAGGTAATTAGGTAAGTACCTATATTCCATGCATAGTGATTTATCGTTTGGGAATAACATTTGCGGGACGAGGTGTTGTTGAAAAATAGGTATATCCAGAAAAGAGTATTGTTACGGCGGGTGGGGGTTTAAAAGGAACATTTTAGATCCAACCGTGAAGAGCAGTGAAAATAAAATAAATAAATAGCCGAATTTTGTTATTGTTGTATTTTAAATAATTGAACATAATAAACTGTAAAACAAAATATTTAAACATATAAACTAGAAAATAAAAAATAAAAAAAAGGAACTTAACCCAACTTAAAACTATTACCAAAATTAAATTAAGTTGAACAACAGAGAAAAAAAATGTGTTTATATCACCGTGGGTGATTTATGGGGCCCCTGCTGTGGGTAGGTTATGCCCTTGTGAAGGTAGATTTTGAAAAGACGTACGTCTCCCCGCTTGGTCCTCTTGGAGGATGATCCGCCGTGAAGAAAATGATTAAGCTGGCGAAGATGACCGACAGCTGGCTACTAAGACTAAGTGGATTGAAGAAGATGTCAGCTGATGTGTGAACACACAAGGAGACTTAAACGTGTATTGTTTATTTTTCACAGTATAAAAACAAAGAGAACATCTGTTTTTAACACAACAAAAACATATATTACACAATCGATTCTTTGTTTTTAAAACCTTGTGTTGGTTGCAACAAATATTTATCATGGATAAGCGAAAGTGGAATACGGAATTCTAAGGAAATTTATATAACACCTATTTTACAGCGTTCCCAAACTTTTCTCCGAAATTGGACTTTTTCGAAATGCAGGTGCCCAGGTGAAAATACATTTGCATGCTTAAGCAAATGTTTTATACGAAATCTGGCAGGTTTTTATTGAATCCGAAAATTGGTTCCTTGATGTTTTTTGATTTTGGGAATATATATTTTTTCAGTAATTACATATGTACCAATCAATCATTACTAAAGTCGTGTAATTTTTATCACTGAAAAGGGTTGATAAACAGAGAAAAATGTTTTTTTAACAATAAGTTAGGCTGTCAAAATATAGTGGGCTAAATAACACGATTGCTGACGATACAGCCGTATACTGATGACATAATAATAGCTAGAAATACTTTACAAAGTCACTATAATGTTCTAGAAAAATACTTTAATAAATGGATGATAAATCTGAACATTGAAAGATAAACTTAAAAAAGCTGTTACTCTCAGGCGCCCACCAGAACTAATCCTCGAAGGTAAAAATGTGGAATAGAATCCTGCCAGTGAAACAGTAAGATATCTAGGAATTCATCTCCATCGCCGCTTTACCTGGAATCACCATATAAACATCAAACCTACGCAAGATTAGCAATGCTATACCATGTCCTAAATATAAAATCCAAATTAAAACCAGAAACAACTGTTCTTATTTTTAAAACAATTCTCAGGCCACTGCTGATGTTGGCTGTGAAGTCTGGGGAGTGGTACTCTTTACGAAAAGGAGAAAATTACAATAATTTCAAAATAAAGTGCAAAGAATCGTAGTTAGCTATAACTTACAAACCAAGGAAATAGCTACGAAGATAAACGTCATAAACTACTTTATAGAATATTAAACTAGCTTTATTTGAGTGTAAATAGGCATCTGTATGTCGAATAGTTAGGAGATAAAGATTTCTATTTTTAACTACTGATTTTTTTAGTACATTGTTTATGAAACGTTGATTTTTAAAAATCTATATATCTATTGAACGTAAATAACTCTTTTAGGGCTCATATTTTAGCAAATTTATACCACTTTAAATGAAAAATTGATTTTTTTTAACGTTTTAAAAGAAGCGCCATTTTGTATCCCCCCTAACTATACCTAGCAGACTCATAAATTTTCACTATTATACATAGTTTTCATTAAAATAATCTAAAATTATGGGTGAAATAACTGTCTGTTATCTCTCTGGCTCCTTAACCTTCCCTCGTATGAGAACGACATTTCTATGCTATTCCTTGTAGGAGTACTTTTCAGTAATTCTAATTTTTCAAATCAGCCAGTCGACAAACTGAATAACTCCAATTTTCTGGAAATTACTTTAAGTAATATTTCTCATTGAAAAATTTTAATGTTTTTCTTTTGCAAAAGTATGACAGAAATATTAAAATATGTTAGTTTACATTCAGTTCATAATCATTTATTCAATGCTATACTATTATTGAATCGATATTGAAAACATTAAACAATGTTTTTCTGGAGTCAGTCATCATGTTTACTGAAATGCTCGTGTATAGTTTAAGTGAAGCTAATTATTTAATAACAATTATGATATGAAAACATTTATCGGACTGGCGAAATGTATAAACTGAACTGTGCATGCACCCGCCTGTTTTTAACTAAATCTCATTAGAACTGAACTTTTATTTTTGTGTTCTTCGTCATTCTTCATTATCTTCTTTGGCATTTCAACCGTATATAATACATCTATATTACTACTCCTATTTCCTGAAATGTTTCTTTAACCTGGAAAAACATTTTTCCACTTATCCCCTTCAGTTAAATACCAAATCCTTTCATAGTGCATATTTATCCATTTTTCATCACTATTAAAAATTTGAGTTGGCTAATTATTTAAAACTAACAAAATTAAATCCATTTTGAAAATTCAGTATTAAAGCCCTATAAGACCAAGCAGATATTGAGAACCACTTGATAGTTTACTGAAGTATGGACTTCAATAAAAAGTGTTTGAGCCGTTTTCGAAAAAAAAAAAAAAAAAAATGAAAAATCGATTATATAAGATGGCCGGTCAGTAGAATTTATCGGAAAAGTTGCAATAACATATCCGGCGTACACGTTCCCTAAATAAGTAATTTCAATTTCGTACTTTTCGTTCGTGACCTAGAATAACACACCGTTTAGCCAAACTTGGTTATTTGGATTCAGGGAACATCAAAACGAGTAATTTTCGTTGAAAACTCAAATCCGAATTTTTCACGATTATAATACATTACCTTACTGTATATTCCATATATAGATGAGTGAAAGTAAGAATGAATTCGCTAAATCAAATAGATTATTTTTCATACAGATAGTTTGATTATGTTCATCTTGTCTATTCTTTTGTTTGTATATATTTTAAGAGAGTTTTTTTTAATTTATTTATTTTTTT
>NW_027112804.1:105035-115916 GCF_000696795.3 Halyomorpha halys
AACTGTGTGGCAGATTGTAATATCTATCAATCAAAAAAAAAAAATCAAATAGAAACTACTGCACTTTCCCACCATCAGGTTGATACTTCTTTCAGAAGTAAACGAATATCAACGTTAATTACATAACTCTGGTTATATAACCCTTATAAGGTACACTGGTTTAGGTATTTACAAGTTTATTCGCTGAGATTCAATATAGTGCTTGAAGATTGTTTTGATTTAAAGTTCAGGGATTACCTCCACAATATGTCCAGAGGTGTGAAACAATTAAATCTTGTAATAATTACTTCATATAAGCACGGATTCCTCCATCCGTACATTTCTGATAGGATCCCTTAAACTTTATAATTTCATAATCTATTTATATCATTTATTGTTGCTTTTTTATAAGTACAAATTTACGTTAATAACGTCGTTTATTACTGATCTTTTAGAATACTCTATAACTGAAATGCAAGTTTGTTTATGTTTGCTGTTAATAAATAGATTATTAAACTAGTCGAGGGATTAGATAAGTGACGCTAATATGTATTTTAAGTGAATAGACAATTTTTCTATCAACAGTTTGCAAGGAACATCTCAACCAGTTTGTTCAACTTTGTTATGTAACACCACTCTGAAACAGAGCTCAGTACTTCGTAGGTCTCGCAGGATGAAGGTACTAATAGTGGGCGGAGGTTTGGTGAGTTGGATTTATTTATTTACTCTATATATGCCATTTACAACTGAAGTATATTTTACCTAAAAAATTATGAAAAAATCTCAAAATTTCTAGAAGGTATATATATATATTTATGAAATAATAATTTTTAATTGAGTGTAGAATTTTTATTTGCATAAATTTCAAACATCGTGCTGTGACACTCTTCCAAATATAACAGAACATATATATACATATATGTATCATATATACATTATGCATTTACACTCATTTTTTAATTATATACACAAATTTTTGTATTATTATTTTTATCCTAGTTTATATTTGAGAATTATTTCTTATTTAGTACAAAAAGTTAGTTCATAGGATATTTCTTGTTTTAATAGCACTTGATTTTTATTTTATTTTTTATTTTTATCTTCTTTAATATTCTTAATAAAATAAATAAATTCTTAACGAAATAACATGTTTCAATGATAACTTCACTTTACATACAAATAGTATTCGGTTTCGCATCGAGTATGTACAATTTCTAAATAAACTCCTCTGACATAGACCTGCTATGCAAGAGAGAAAAGAAAATATAAGTATAATGTCCTAAAATCTAAATGTTAATTTTATAATGATTATTTAAAATAATGAAGATGGTCAGGGTTGCGGTTAACAGAGAAACAAAAATATTTAACAACTTTTCAAATCTATCAACTTTAAACAGCCCTGATGAAGCTCACAAAGTGGCGAAACGTCGGAAAATAAATAGTTGTTGACTATTTTTGTTTCTCTTTTGACCACAACCACGACCATCTTCATTATTTGAAATTATACGGCCAATTATTTATATATATAATAATTATTATTTCTTTATTCGCGTTAGTGTTTCGGTAAATAAAAAAGTTAGATTACAACTTAATTTTATAATAAATTTTTGGAGACATATTATTGTACTGGAGTACGATATATACAAAAATATGACGTGTTAATAATTGATCGTAGATTAATAAGAGAAGATGATGAGGGGGGAGGGGAGGGGTATAGTCAGTAAATAAAACACAAATAAACAAAAACGTATTTATTTGTGCCGACGTTTTGACAGAAAATCTCCGGGAGCACCTCTGATGAAGGCCTGAAATTCAGGTCGAAACGTCGGCATAACTATATAAGTTATATTTTTTTTTTTTTGCTGACCACCACTCTCCCCCCTTCTCCTCACATATAAAAATATGGGTTCGTTATGAATATATGAATAAATTATGTTCCAATAGTGAAAACCAATTAATGATAAATATTTACTTTATCATAAAGATTTGATTTTATTAAATATGGAGTTTTCGTAGGGTTTAATTCTCATATAATAATAATAAGAATAATTATAAGATGAAATTACAGAATTAAATAATCCTTTACATAAATAAACATTAGCGAAATCTCGAGATTTTTTCATGATTTAAAACTTTTTAATACGCTCTTTTGCAGCATTACTGAGTTTTCAATTTTCATTTGAATACATTTCAAGCATACTAAACTAGGTTCAACCGAACAGTGGCATTGCCACAGAACGTTGAATTAAGCATTCTATATTCTGCCGGCGTAGCTAAACGTATAGAGGAAAGTATATGGAGAGGTAAACCTTTCTTCCTCCAACCTGAACATACCCAACTATATCTGTTACAAGTTGAAAACAGGCCGTAAATTAGAAAAACAAGTTAAAAGTTAATATATTAATAATAATTAGTATCTTAATTAATTAGTAATATATTAATTAATAATTAGTATTGTAACGCATCTAAAAGGAAAAGTATTTTTTTAACTTCTTAGTATTCATTGTTCGAACATTTTCTAGGAAGGGAAAGCTGGGGGTGCTTGGGGACATACGCCTATTCAAAACGTTAATTGTTCTAGGAGAGAGAGAAATACTTTATTTATCTATGCTGCCTAAATACATTAGGTTGTTATCTCACACAGCATACTTATCAATCCGTAATCGGACATATATAAATTACACATACATGGTATAATCAGAAAAAAAAGAGATACAATAATAAGATATAATAAACAATTCCCCCCCCCCCCTTACAGTTTCCTTTTACAATCCATTTCGGTCTGTACAACAAATAAAAATGTTTCAATTCATTCATATTTTTCTTTCTCATTTCTGCTCCTCCAATTTCACCTTTTCACAATTTTTTAATTCACCCGATAAAAAAAATTTTCAATTCCAAATAATTTCACTTTGATCGATCTCCTATAGAACTTCGCCTCGATAATTATCTTCAAGCATTCCAGGAATAACAAAGGTTGTTAAAATATATTAGTTTTAAGATAAGACAGACCTCATGCTCATAAAGTGCTTAAACAACTTTTATTAAATGCAAAAATTTCAACATAATCCGATCACGATTTAAAGTTCAGAAATGATAACCGAAGCAGTTCGATTCGGCCATATACTATATAAATACGTAAAAAATTGAAATCAAACTAAAACCTCTACATCAAAATCCATAAACTCTATTAAAAATCTTCAGTTATAAAATAAATCAAAAATAAAACAACTGAAAAATAACTATTGTTGATATGTAGATGATATATCTGCATGACCAATTCCGAAAAAAAAAAAAAAAATGTATATATATTTTCAATTACAGACGGCCACTAAATCTATAATTGGAACCAAGTGCAAAAAACCCTTTTTTTCTCTAAAACTATCTTGATTTTTATTAAATAAAATATAGTATTTTTTTCCGGTTACTGGCCCTCCCATGTTTTCCACTGAAACGAATTAAACGCTCAAGAAGTAAATTAATAACAAAAATCTGAATGGAGTTGCTGATATTAATAATAATAATATTCTGGGATTGATCGCTTTAGAATAATATAAATGCGTCAAAATTAGGCCTTGTAGCCTTAAAGTGAAATACAAAATAAAAATGAAATTATAAAACGTCATAAAATATAATAAAATAATGAATTTAAAAAGATAAAAATGAACAACAATAATTAACAGAATATATAAAGAACAAATAAAGTAAAACCTTATCATAAAACATAAGATGACAAACATTTCTGATAATAAATAATAGAAAAAAGATTAAATATAATCAAACTAAAAATAAATGGAAAGGTACAATTTCTGCTAATATACATATTTACAAGAATAAACAAAAATCTGAAAGAGTAAGTACAGAAAATATATAAGCCTTGTTTGAAACTTTCAATTATTATTCTTCCGGAATCGGCTGGACACAAGGTGGTCGAAGATACGAGATTTGAAGGTTGGAAGGGTATTAGAACTACAAATGAAGGAGGGAATAGAATTCCATAGGGATGAGGAACGGATGAGGAAAGATCTACCAAAGGCTGCGGTTCGATGGGCAGTTATATATAAGTCTGAAGGCCCTGAGCGGGTTTTCCGGGAATGCCCTGAGGATTTAAATTGAAGGATATCAGAGATGTACGATGGACGGCGGGATTGGATAACTTGGTAGAGGAAGGAAGCATGAAAATATTTATGACGGAAGGAAGGGTAAAGCCACTTCAATCCTTCATAAAATCGGGTGACAGAGGCGTCCCTGGGGATCCCAAAGATGAAGCAATTATTACGTACAAATTAATTAAACGTTTTAATTTTGCTTCGAGATGCCCAGAGACACCCCATTAACCACACAGCAATAATCAAAGTGGGGGAATATTAAGGAAATAACCAGGAGCCTACGGGCTTTAAAAGGAAGTAGCTGATATGGAAACGTACTTTTTTTTATACGCTCGTATTGACTGAATAACGGTGATCTTTTACTTGTTTATTTCCTTTGCTTTTTACATCTTATGCATAAAAGAATTGCTTAATTTATTTTTTCTCCTTTTTCATTTAATTAACTACAAATAATGATGTCCTTACAAATCTTATTTCGGGAATCAGTTTACGATATGGTTTTGACCAAACACATGAACGCCAATCAGAGTAAAAAATGGAAAATAGCCATAATCTCAAAAGAAAAAAGTATAAGGTCCATGCAGGAGAAGAATCATCTGGGGTACAAAGTCTTTTGAGCAATTCCTTATCCCCGAAAAACTTCCAAATCGTATGATGATAACAGATAAAAAATACTTTAAGAATGATTCTAGATTTTTTTTTATTCAAAAGACCGTTCAAGAAGAAGGTGTAGAGGGAAATGGATGAAGCACAATTTTTGAATTCGGACTATTTAGGAGATAAACATACTGAAAGACCTGCCTCCTAGGATGTAGGGAGAGTGGCCGAAATATGAGACTAAATCCGAGGTGACCAGGAAAAAAAAGTATACGCACCCAGTGAGTGGTTGTAAAAAAGAGATGGGAATCTTGCGACCTCTAAACAGAAAACAATAAAATTTATTTTTCCTCGTCCAAACTTGACAATAATTATCTCCTTGTAACTAGGTTATTAGCCCATCAACAGATTATCTGATTATTTGATAATTTTGAATATTTGATCGATATTCTCACCAGTAATACCATTGATAATACGTTTTTTCATCCTTTCCAATCTCCAAACATTTCTTTACTGATTTACTCTTTCACCATATATACCATTTTTTCTGTACATCAGATATTATATACAATGATTACAGATATTATTACTTGTTTAAAGGGTTATTTGGGCTCCTAAAAAAAAAAACAATAAAAATTCAGTGTCCCTCAATAAATTGCCAATTTTGAGTATTATCAGGATATTTCCATCAAATAATGCCTATCTATGGGATGATAGATTGAGATATCACAATGGTTCCATTAGATTCAGAGTCGATTTGTATTAATTACAGTGTGGTCTGGTTAAATGTGCCCTGAATATGTGGGAAACCTCTACTACTGGTAATTACAATGGCGTACCGACACCTTTGTATTGAAATACTGTTACTTACAATTATTGAACCTATGTTTACCTTTATAATTATGACTTAGTGGCTCCATAGTCCGAATCAGTAAGACAATTTATCAGGTTTAGGTATACTGAGACACATTTGTATTTCTTCAGCAGATGCTTTGTTTCCCAGTACTATCTTGTACGATAAACAAAAGAATAAAAGTGCACAAATTGTCGAAAAGCTTGATTTTCTGTGAGCTAATCCACCGCTGCTAATTCGCTCAAAAAAGGATTCAAGGTGACAGAAGTGTCAGAACCCGAGGGCTTACAGGGGGAAGAGAACTGTGTAACACCTGCAGAATGGCGAAACTATTATACCACTTACTGGAGCAATGAAGAGCCCATAGAAGATATTGTTTCTGAGCACACTTCTTCCTCTTTGTAAGTAGAATAGGAGAAAACTCGTAAAGAGACAATAATAAAAGTGTCAATCCGTAACACAGAAAAAATATCAGAAACCTTACATAAATATTTCAAGAGGTCATATATGGCATATTTGATCAAATTTATTCCATCGAGAAACGCCTTAAAGCTAGCCTTAATCAAACCAATATAATTTATTTTTTCAGCCATAGGTTTCGAATTGTTTTCAAATATAAAAGTACTTACATATAAAAATATAAAATATGCATTTTTTATTAATATTTTAATATAAATATTATATTAATATAATATATTAATGATGATAAATATCATAATAGTCTCTATAAATGAAAAAGGCTAAGTTTCGACCTCTCTTAGCGGGACCTTCTATAAGTAAAACAACTGAAATATTTAATCTGTGTATTTGGAAACCTGGGTGAATGAAAAGCTTCTTTAAGTGCTATAGATTCCTAGTCCCCTTGAGATCCCAGTTATACACTGTAACATTTTTTTCGTACATCAATTGTTAAATGTTTCATTGATTCATGAAATATGAAAACACCTTAAGAGTGACCGGGGCCTCAAACTGGTCAGAGACGCATCCCACATTATACAGTAAGCGGAGGAAGAGTGAAAAAAATATTTGTGATAGTAGAAATCAACAACAACATAATAATAAATATAAGATGATATCCTAATGTTTAGTTTATTTGATTTAATATTTTTTTAAGGTTGGTTCGCTGTGCGGTTGCTATTTTGGTCTGCGAGGACATGAGGTGCACATCTACGATTATAGAAATGGTAAGTATTGTAATTGTTAGGAAAACTTCTGCTAAGTTTTTTATATTTTTATCATCTTATTTTCTTTATTGAAATTTTCATATTTCTATTTCGTACGTAATTACCTATATTTCAGGGTCAATCATTTGCCTTTGCAGAATAAAATCTTTTTATATACCATATATATATATATATATATATATATATATATTTATGGTTGTGATAGTCTGAGGTCTGTTCCCCCCTTGGTGAAATACTGCCTACGCCCAAGTACATTGGTATATCTAATAATTTTTTATATAATAATGAGGTTGTCTATGACCGAAGGTATTTTAATAAACCTGTATTTCTTTTTTAATCTTTAATTTATATTAGATAGTTGAGTTAGTAAAAAATTATTTCAGTGATTGTTATAGAAAATCTCCGCAAGTAGAATCATTCTATTGTACCGTTAACATCATATTTACTTGTTATATTTTTGGTTGAATACTGATGTAAATTTCAGGAAAAAATTGAAGGTATTAAAATCTAAATGAATTAATTGTTAATAAAATTTATTTTATTTTATATTAATTTATAAATTAATATAACAGATATTATAGAAGCACGTTGTTTAATTATAGTGGCAAAAATAAGTATACAATCATACTCATGGTAGGTAACACCTATTCAGCTAATTTTGTAGATCAAGGGCTTTTTTATTAGGGTAAATTTATTAATTGAAAAAAATATTAATAATTACTAGTCCTTATGAGTAGATTTATTTATGAAATTATATACCAAAACTTTCAAGCCAATGGCGAATTCAGGCATTTTGTAAGGAGTCCCAGATATTTGTATCAGGTGAATTTCAGACACCTAATCAAAAGGTTCGATCTAAAAATATATGGTTTAAATAACTTTGAAATTTTTAAATACAATGTTGTTTTTTTTCAATCAAAGGTATAATAATAAAGGCACCTATTGTATTTATTTGTAATAGAAACAGGTTTTCAAGACAAAATAATTTTTTTTTCATGTTCCTAGGGGAATGCACTAGAATTCTAGTCTACAGTATGTTTACATTAGTTAATTACTCATATACCAGTTAAGCTCTCTCATAAAATAATCACTTTTAATTGAAAAAGAATTGATTTTTCAGAAGCCGAAAAGTATGAAAATGTCCATCTTCATTTTAACCATAAAATAACTTCTGTGAATTTCGAAGAAAGGAAAATTTCCTTTAATAGGTAAGTAGAACATTTTCTCTGAAGTAATTTTCTTAAGTCTGTTAAGCAGCAGTTGTTCACAATATTTATTTATACATAATTGTGAATCATTCCTTATTTTGAGGGCTGACAATAATAATTCTGAAGAAGAAAAAGGCGATCTGATCATTGGCGCAGATGGTGCATTCTCAATCGTAAGGCGAGAGATGATGAAGCAACCAATGTTCAACTTCAGCCAAACATACATCGAGCATGGTTACATAGAGCTAACTATACCACCAGCTAACAACTATAAGGTACATATTTATAGTATCTGCTAAGGCTTTAATAAAGAGATGCGAACTGTACATTGCAATATTACGGATACAGTAATGGAAAACCACTATACTCAGCTTTAGTGGAACTAAGAATTAACTGCATCATGCAGAATAAATAGAAATGCTTTGGAAAACCTGAACCAGCTTAGTGTTCCAACGACAAAGCCAAGATATAAGCCGTTCTGAAATGTTAAATGTATCTATATTTTTAGGAAGGAGTTATCATGCATACGCTTATTTTTTGTCGCCATTAATCAATTACAAGAAATTTCTTAACTAAAATATAACTTCAATTAACATAAGAGGAAATTTTTCAGATGGAACCAAACCATTTGCACATCTGGCCGAGGGGAGAGTTCATGTTGATTGCGCTTCCAAACCAAGACAGGAGTTGGACTGTAACTCTTTTCATGCCCTTAGTGAAATTTGATGAGCTATTAGAAGGCAATGCAAATACCATCAAGTCGTTTTTTCATAAAAACTTTCCTGATGCCCTTCAATTAATTGGAGAGTCAAATCTAATTGAAGATTTTTCAAAACCGTTCCATTTAGTTTCTATTAAGGTAAATTTACATTTCATATTATTTATTCACAGCACTTCTTAAACAGCCAAAATTTTTTGTTGTGTTGATAAGCAAAATCGATATTTTTTTTTTTAGTTTTTCAACTAAAATCCAAGTCAATACATATCTAACAACGAACGTTCTTTTTGGTTTGGGTTTATGCTGGGACACAAAACTCTTGAGACCAATTATCGAAATAGCTTACGAAACAGAACTAAACAAACAATTTTGGTTTATTCCATATTGCACTGTGGATTCAATTTTTGTTTTTAGTCTCATTGATCAAACATAGTATGGTAAGAAGATATCTTCTTCAAGACATAAGTCATTACCATATTAAATGCTTATTCATGAAAACAGAGTTTGCACCAAGTTCTATTACACGCCCAAAAAGTTGTTTTTTTCATTTCTGGACAGACAAAGGCTATGAACATAGCTGAGGACAGAACCCAGCTACTGTTACCGTTTATACAACAGTATCAAGATGATTAATGCATCCTTGTAATTCCGTTTTTTTCAGAGCAGTGCCTTCCTTATAAAGAACCAGAACTATAAATCTGTTCAACACGTTTTAGTAATACTGAGCTGGATTTATCAACTTTATTTTACTATCTTTAGAGAAATAGTTATTTGCAAACATAGAATATTCATTTATTTACCATAGGTTTGAAAAATAAAATGTAACGTCATTATAGAGAGAGAGAGGGAAATACTTAATTCGTCTATGCTGCCTAAATATATCAGGTTGCAATATCACACAGCATACTTATCAATCCGTAATCGGACATATATAAATTACATATAATTACATGGTATAATATGATATTATTTTAGTTTGTATAAAAATAGATTCAAACTAAAAAATTAATTAAAATATTACAGTGCACCAAATACAATGTTGGAAATAAAGCAGTAATACTAGGAGATTCAGCTCATGCAATGGTGCCCTTTTATGGCCAAGGAATGAATGCGGTAAGTGGAACCTATTATCTATAAATAAAGCACACCTGAGTGCCTCTTTACTGTTTAGCTCCAATCCCGTGTCCACTTCTAATTTTTACTGTATCAACAGAAAAGATATGATTAAGTATTGCGGGTATTGTAGTTATCAGAACAGATGTTCCATATTTGTGTATTCCATACTGTGACAATATTTCCCAATATTAATTTTCTAAATAAGCATTTCAGTCGACAGATTAACAAACTCCAGTCATTACAGAAATGATATTTGTTGTTTCAAAATTTTAAAATTTTTGTTTTTCCAAAGGCTAATATTAATGTAAAAATTAATCAAAATTTGTTTGTGCTAAGACCACAATTTAGTCCATGTTAAATCGCTATTGGACCAACTTAGGAAATAATTATTTTATGGCGTTCGTCATTCAGTGAAATGAAAGAATTAAACATGGGTGAAGTGAAATAAAAAATTAATTATTTAATAATCATGTCGACATGAACAGTTAACAGATTGAACGAAAAAACTGCGCAGGCACCCGCACAAACTCGCGTTAGAACATACTTTTTATCCAAGCGTTATTCGCCATTCTTTATTACATCCTACATCTTCCCATGTTAAATATTACTATTTATAACATTTTTGGCTTTCCAACGAAATATAATACATCTGTATTAACTACACTTATTTCTGTAGATGTGTTTTTAACCAAGAAAACAAATGTTTTCTTTTATCTCCTTAAGTTAATTATCGAATCCTTTCGTAGTTAATAGTTATCTGTTTTTCTCTTCAAGCAAAAATGTGAATTTTTAACAAAATCCTCATTTAATCCCTGTTAGACTATTTCCGTGAGGATGTGTATTAGATGAGTGGTATTAAATGTCATTTAATTTTACACTACTTATTTAAGTCTAATCAAAACAGTTGGAGTCGTTTTCGAGAAAATAGGTTCTATAGTGGCAATTCTGGTCGGTCGATTTTAGTAAAATCGCTTAGTTTTTGGGCTAGACAGTTAAAGGCCATTTTGCGATACTTGATTATTTAGACTCAGGGCATTTTTTTTTTTTACTACGATCGGAATACTTCTTCCTTACGATATATATCATGTAAAAATAAGTAAATGTATACAAAAATATA
>NW_027112804.1:115966-121476 GCF_000696795.3 Halyomorpha halys
ATATTTATTTATTGCTATTCACAACTGTACATTATAATACATTTAGTAAATTTGATTTCAGTTAAATTGGAGTGTTACAGGCATGTAGAGAAACTACCCATTGGTAGCACTCTAATGACGTTTTACATTAGCAGGTCTCGTGGCCATCTTCTTTTCAAGCGCCTCGGAGGATTGTCAGGAATGGAAGAGGAAGCAAGGTTAGAAACAAGTGGGTTTGGGTGGTTAGGGAGTTTATAATGGAAGGAGTGATATCTGGTTCGGGCTAGATCGGTTACATATGGAACATTAAAGTCTTTGTGTATGATCTTATTTGTGACAAAGTAAGGAGCATTGAGGATTTTAGAATAAAGTCTTAACAGGAAATATAAAAAAGAAACTGGTTCTATGGTCCATGTTAAAACTATAGGAGCATCCAGGAAATTAGTTTATTGTATGAATAAGCAAAAGAAGTTGATGAAATTTATATTTGGTCATGTCTACACAAATCCCAACTTTGAGCCTAATCGGAGGAGACGGTTAATACGTTTGCATATAGTTGACAGAATCTAATAAAATTGTTACTAGATTCATTTTACATCATTCCCCGACTTTCTTTCGAGTTTGAACCGAATTGGACAAACCGTTTATGAAATACAGGTTTGCCGAAGGAACCCGATAAAATTTATACGCGACAATTAGTCTCGTATCCACGAAACCTGATTTTCGATACCATTGTCGCCTCCATTCCTCAATGATAACCTCCGAGATTGTAAGGTCTTTCCCCGATACTCACCTGAAGAGTTTCCAAAAATCCTATTGAGCATTTCCTCTGGTAAACATGCTCGGTTATTTATTCTTTGCATGAGGTGGTCGAGAGGCACCGCCTCTATTATGATCTGCACAGCTTCATGCCAAGGTGACCTGTATATTCGAGTCAAGTAGCAGAGCAGAGCCGTCTTCTTAATCGATGCCATTATATTTCACTGTCACTGTAAGAACTTTCGGTACCAGGAGGAAGACTCATTTTAAGATACCACTCAAAACTCCTTTATAAATCGTGACTGACTGGATAAACAAAGCTCCAGAATGCAGATTTCTACCTGACTAAGAAAATTCATTTTTCGGGCCACACTACCTACAAGGTATTGCAATTAAGATGTCAGGTTCAGTCATGTACCTAACCATTCATAGGAGAAGTGATAAGGAGTTCCATTTATGTTCACGTTACTTC
Organism: Halyomorpha halys; assembly: GCF_000696795.3. Classification (NCBI taxonomy): domain Eukaryota; kingdom Metazoa; phylum Arthropoda; class Insecta; order Hemiptera; family Pentatomidae; genus Halyomorpha; species Halyomorpha halys. The sequence continues at coordinate 117,177 of NW_027112804.1, forward strand.
AACAATGGTCACAGAACAAAGTAACTGTAACAGTAGTGTGAAATTTATTAACTTAAGTGGACGAACTCATAAAAGTATTTTCGCACGGTCCGACAACATTCATTGTCGACACCGATGGCCGTTTTCACAAGATTTGGCAATTATCGGGATTGGATATGCACCTCCTTCCGAGCTCTCAGCTCCATACAAATTTATTATAAAAACATGAATATTGTACTACAAAAGTTCGATATACAAGATATCCAGTAAGATACATTATACAGTAGTTATTTTATAGTACTTCTGTAAATTTAAATATCTGTATTTTTTGACTACAAATACTATTTCAAGTTATAGTTTTTATTTTAAAGTAGTTTTAATACTTACGATAATAAATATTATTTCTTCCTTTACAGACCCAAGAAAAGAAAGTTTAAGCAAAGGACGATCTATCAACTTAGCACTTTCCACAAGAGGTATAGAGGCTCTCTCGCGTGTTGGCTTAGAGGATATCATCATGGAACATGGTATCCCCATGAAAGGAAGGATGATTCACTCGAAAAACGGGAATAAAATGAGCATCCCTTATGACCCAGTCTACAAGAAGGTATGCAAAAATAAATTCAATAAAAGCTAAGACATCAAGATCTTGCTATGGCCTACGTTAACTGGAACAAACAAAAAATTATAATTTAGCATATTTTCAAAAGAAAAAAAAAATTATAAATTACTGTATTTACTTAAATTATCCTAAACATAACAATATACATATTTATGTTTTATTTTGTTCTAATTGCATTTTTTTTCATTAATTGTTATATTTTTTTTTAATTAGAGCATTTTATTGATTCTGATTAAAAATTTATTTAGACATAACGTTTTTTATCTTCTATAAATATCAAATTTTTCCACATATTTTTTATTGGTTAGATAATTTATAAAATAGTATATAACATTTAAGTTATAGTCTATTTTATAAATTATCTAACCAATAAAAAATATCTAGTTGATTTAAATCATTTTAATTTCACTGATATTTTTTATTGGTTAGATGAAGTGTATAAAAAAACAAAACACTGGCATAAAATAATTCCTATCGTCTTGATAGCTTCATAGATATGAGTTATTTAGGTAGGTTTCAAGTTCACCATTTTTACTTTTACGTGTGGCTTCTTTTTGAACATGACCTTAGATTTTTCATATTATTTGTGGCAAATAGCAAATGTACAGCACATTCTAGTATTTACTTTGCACTGTATTTTCTTCTTGACCAACATATTAATTCGCTTGAAGGATATATTTTTATCTCGAGAAGGGTGCCGCAATTTTTTTTTTACCCAAGAAATGGCGAAAAAAATGTCGGGGAATCGCCGCTTTAGGGTTTAACGTAATTACTCACTTCATACTCATGGTTATGAAGGCTAGTTGTTCTACAGGTCACTAATACCAGCCATACACAGTCAAAATTATTGAAGCAGTATTTGCTTTGTTACAACGATGAATTATAGTTCATTTATTGTAACAAATAAAGTAGCACCCAGTTAAGATGAATGTGCTGCTCGAACGATACCTAGTTCAGAATCAATCCTCCAGTCCTTGGTCGTCCCCAGGGACTGTTCTGAACATGGAATTTTCAACCAAAGGCAATAATCCACTTTCCAAAAATAAAAATTGAATGATAAATTAAAAGTCAAAATCTAAAACCTATTAATTTTATATCAAAATTTAGTTTTCTCCATGTTAAATAGGTGTTACAAATCAACATTTCGAATAAAAATTTGACTTACCTCTATAATTTGTTGCCGTAGTATTTTTTAATAATAACTTTCCAAAAGTGGATATATTGAATTTTGGTAGAAAACTCCTTCCAATGTCCGAACATAAAATGTTAGGGGGCAACCGCTAGATGTTCGTTTACAAAAGTCGAATTTAATAAATTTAGATAATTTAAATCAAAAGACAAATGAATATATACACAGCTAGTCAATAGTTAAAAACAACTTGAAGACATATACAAAGAACTACATAAAATAATATTATGTTCCATAGTATCAAAATAAAATTACTCTTTAATTGATGATATTTAGAAATAAATACAACTGGTGGGTTCTAACCGACCTAACACTATTAACAGTTTCCATACTGAAAGGATTTTTAAAAATACTAATCAATGAGAGAAGGCTAAGAAATAATTGTACTTACTGTTTATTTTACATTTTCATAATTGATTTAAATAATTTACAATGCTAAATAGAAAAAAATAATCTGTTTTTATATTATGTTATGAATAATTAATATATTCCCATTTAAAAAAATATATATATGTTTTTTTAAACTTTTCCTCCTTGTATTAACAACTCATTGTTTATTATAATATTGTAATTTTGTTTTAAATTTATTTCGTTGTTAGACCTTTTTTTCTAAATAAATTAATATTAAATCAAAAAAGGTTTTGGTATATTTTATCACTGTTTTATTACTTTTAGATTTAAAGTTAATTATTTTTACTACATGAAAATCGGCTCACAAAAAATCGAAAACAAATAATGTACCTATCTATATTTATGTTTATGACAAAGGCACATTAAATAACACTTTTTTTATCATTGATTATCTAAAAAAAAATCGTGTTTAAAAAAGATTTTTTTTTTTTCAGTGCATATATTCAGTAGGAAGAAAACATTTAAACGAGCTACTTATAACAGGTAAGGGAAAATAACCAATTTCAAATCATACGAAATGGAAGAGTGATTAAAGTTGGCATGGGCGTAGACAGGGAGAAGCAAGTAGTACAAGAGCCCAAGAGGAGAAAAAGGCCAGTTATTTCACCCCAATTTTTGACTACTTTAATGAGAACTATGTATAATTAATAGTCAAAATTGATGAGTCTGCCATGTATAGGTAGGGGGAATAAAAAATGGCGGCTGTTTTAAAAGCGATAAAAAAAATTTTTCATTCGGAGCTCTATATCTTAAAAAATAAGAACAACACAAGAAAACCTAAGAGAACGTCATTTAAAGAAGAGTAAATTTGCTAAAATATGAGCCCTAATAGAGTTATTTACGTTAAATAGTTTTCGAGATATAGCTTTTTAAAAAGCAACATTTCATAAAAATGTTGTATGGGACGTACTGAAAGATCAGTAGTTAGTGAATTTATTTTGATAAATTTATATCTCAAAAACCATTTGACGTACAGATGTCTATTAGCATTCAATTTAAAGCTAGTTTAATGGGCTATAAAGTAGATTGTGATGTTTATCTTCGTAGGAGTAACAGTTTACATGCAATTTGCTAAAATAAATTGATTTATAGTTGTTCGGACAAATTTTCATTTGCCAATTTATATTCATATATAAATATTATTAAAACTACTACCCCTACGAGGATAAGTGTCGTAAACTACTTTATAGTAAGTTAAATTTCATTTATTTTGAGTGTTGGCAGACATATGTGCGTCTTAAAGATCTAGAGATATATTTTTTCAAAACTCCAACATTTTATACGAACAACTAGAAATTAACATTTTGTGAAGAAAAACTACTACTCCTACAAAGATAAACATAATTAACTATTTTGTAGTAAATTTAACTAGTTTTAATTTGAGCGCTGGCAGACATCTGTACGTCTAATGGTTTCTGAAATGGAGTTTTTCATAAATCAAACATATTGTCCAAACAACTATAAATCAATTTATTTTAGCAAATATCATGTAAACTATTACTCCTACGAAGGTAAAGTTCATAAACTTCTTTATAGTCCATTAAACTAGCTTCAATTTGAGTGCTAATAGACATCTGTACGTCACATAGTTCCTGAGATATAGAATTCTCAAAATAAATTAACTAACTACTAATCTTTCAGTAGATTTTTTAAAAATTTGCCTTTTAAAAAGCTATATCACGAGAACTATTGGACGTAAATAGCTAGTAGTAGGTAATAATAGTAGGTAGTTTTTAAGATATAGAGCTCCGAATGAAAAATTAATGTTTTTTTAAGGTTTTGAAACAGCCGCCATTTTTTATTCCCCCTACCTATAGTTGGCAGACTCATAAATTTTGACTAGTAATTGTACATAGTTTTCATTAAAGTAATCAAAAATTAGGGTGAGATAACTGCCTTTTTTCTGCTGTGATATTTTTGCCAGCAACCCCAGAAGGCTGATGCCCTCATTGCAAACTTCTTCATCACCTCTTATATTCTTGTATTTGTGTGTATTGTATGTATTTATGTACAATAATTAAGTTTATGCTCGATTTTCAATAATTTAGTGATAATAGCTAATAAAAATTTAATATGTAATGAATTTTATGAAGTACCAA
>NW_027112804.1:125691-223406 GCF_000696795.3 Halyomorpha halys
TATATATATATATATATACACACACATATATTACAGGGGTTTGAAGACTGCCGTATTCTGGATGAATTCATACACAACAAGGGCTTGGATTTAGAAGAGGCTCTAGGTCTATTTTCACGAACTAGATCGAAAAATGCGGAAGCAATCTGTAACTTATCTATGTATAATTATAGTGAGGTACTTTTTTTTATTTCATGAAATTCTTTAAAAAATAATTCCAGTGTTTTCATTATGTCCCAGTTTTGATGCGAATAAAAACCTTGGATTCTTTCATTAAAGAAATAAATTAAAATATCACCTTTTTGTATGAAGTAATGAATTTTTAACATTTTGTTTTCTCCAGATGAGGCAGCTTGTCACGGAATGGTCTTATATTTTCCGGAAAAAGTTAGATAATATCCTTTATTGGATTTTCTCAAGTAAATGGATTCCATTGTACCAGTCTATCACTTTTACCAACATAACCTATTCAGAATGTCTACAGAACAGAAAACGTCAAAATTTGGTTTGTAATTTTTTATTTAATTACTTCAATATAAATGTTTCTAGGATACTTACTGTTTTTTAATCTACATTAGCTATCTTGAATTTTTTGGATTCAACTGTTATTCATTAACTAAGACCGTGATAATCCTAAAAATAGTAACCATAACAATTTTTTTCATGCCAATTATGTATGCACTTTTATTTAATCCTTTGAATCTGTGAAAAAATAAACAAATAACTATATACACATTATAAAGCATAAAGTACTTTAAAAAAAAAACAACAGAACAATTGCTTTTAATGAAGTTGAAAGATCTTGCATTGTATCAAAGTTTTGTTTTTCTATATCATTATTAACAATATAAAGAAAACTTATTTTAAATTCCTGAGCATACAATGTATATATTTCAACAAGGAACAATTTGGATTGTTTGATTAAAATAAAATAAAATTAATTGCTTTTACTTTTATATTAAATTCCAGCTCTTAGGTAAAAATCCTAAAGGAGTTAGTTCTACCTCAACATGAATAGCTTTCTGCTGTCACCTATGTAAAGCTGTAATTATGCTGCAAATGTTTAATACCAAAAAGGATGCTTCTTTTTATTTTTATAGAAAATTACTTCCAACTTTTTAAAGACCTCCAGTGGTCTTTACCAATCAAATTATGCTTGCCAGTAGACTTTGTTGAGTATATGTTAAAGAAAATATATTAAAAAAAAAAGTAATATTACCTAAATTTTAATTTATAATTAAGTTAATCATTTTTTTTTTACCATGAAAAGGACAAAAAAAAAGTTAAACATAAATAATTGAAACATTTTTTTAATTTAAAAAAATACACTAATTAAGCTTATAAATTATTAAAGGGATTTATTTATCCCTTTTAATCAAACAAGTATTTTTCCTTTGAATGAATATTTTTCACATGATGTGTAACAGTTCGGCGCAGCATCTCAGAGTACAAAAATTGACAATTCAGTTTATAAATATCGAAATGGAGAGTACTTACCGAGTAGGGAACTACTCATAACTAAGGAGTACTTATCGGAGAAGGAAAGAAGAAACAAAAGAACTGCCCATTCTGTAGGAGGAAGATTGATCACTTCATTACGATTATTATTCTAGTGATAGCCTCAAAAGGTGCCACAGTATACTTAATGTGACGTTTAGGTTTTTAAGAATGATAAAAGAGATTATATGATAATCTTTTTCATGTCTGCCATCAAACACTGTTTAATCTGAATACTAAACTGAGAAAATGGTACATGACCTGTCTTATACTATTCAGCAGAATCAGGGTCTCTATCCTGCTCTTCAATATTAACTCCATGAGAGCTATTAACTCTATAGGTCTCATTGAGTACAATAACAGGTCTTTCGAGATAGCTGTTTCTTATTACTCAACTGTAAATCAATTATATCATTCTATATACTGACAGCACCACACAAGCATTGATAAATTAGGTAGAATTTGTCTTTTTGAAGAAATGCTCTACCAGAGGTATCTGTTTCAATATAAAATGGCTAATATTTTTGTTGCTTGTTTACAGATACTTAGAAATATCTTCTGTGTACTTCTTTGTGGTGGTTTTACATCCTTTTCATGGTACACATTCTGGTGGAAACAATCCCGTTAAGAAGCTGAAGTTTTTTCTGTAGATAAAATAACTTGTTTTTTATCACTTACAACTTTATTTTTCTTTTCTTTTTTCATTATTCATTCCTTTTATTATTCTCTTTAAAAACTTATTAAATTATTTTTATTATTATTTACACATTACTGCTTAGTTAGCTTTTATAGGCATTATAAAAGTTAGTCCAAGTGATTTTTTAAAGAACATTTTCAATGCAAAATCATTTATGACTTTTTCATAATGTCAGAATATCTTTGTATGTTGGAATATAATTGAATTCCAAATGTCATAAAGAGCTCATCTCTAGCTTTATCCAAAATAGACTTTTTAATTCTTTTTTTATGAACTTATATTGCAGCTTTATAATAGTTGCACATCAGACAAAAAAAGTTCAGTTTTATTTTGTGTTTGATATAGTACTTAGATTGTACCGTTGACTGTGGTTACTTTCTGACATCACAGCTAGCTTATGTGTAGTCTATTGGAAGAATCCATAAGAGAAAATAATCCCAATTCTTAAATTTTTTGGTAGAGAACTCTTTTTGAAATTCGCAATTAAATTAATTTATAAAAATAAAATTGATATTTAAATAATAAATAATTCAAGGCTCGACAAATACAATCAAAATTTTTATACACGTTTATTTACAAGAATAAAAAAATATGATTGATAACAAAATTAAACACTAAAAATTGAGAAACCATTACACGATGATTTCATTTAAGATGAAATTTCACATAAAAATGATCTTCTACATAAACATTTTTCCATGTGACCTTCCATCAAAGGCAACCAAATAGAACGAATCCAAGAGATTTTAACATCCACTTCAAAAATCCATCGATTCAACTAAAATTGGAGACAAATTTTATCAATTTATTTTTCTACCTAAAAAATAAAATATTGCCTATTTAAAAAAAAATCATACCTGTACCAATATTTTTACTTTTCCATGACTCTTCCAGTTTTCTCAAGAATTCTTCAAATACTTGAATACTTTTATACATACTTGTTTTACGATAGTCTTTTATACCCTTCTTTTTAGCCTCTCCTTGTTTTGCATCGAATTGTTGTATTTCTTCAACAAGATCACTATAGAAGACTATATTAGCACTACATCATTGTATACTGATATATTTATAATATATATGCATTATATCATGAACAAAATAATGAAATCTTTATAAACCAATTGTAATTTTTATCAAATTCTTGAAACTCAAAGATAAACCAGAAAAAGTAATATTAATTACCTAATTGTTGGAACTGCACTGGGATCAAATGATGAAACAGCAGAAGGATTAAATGGTATACAAACTTTACCAGTTTTAGGATGAATACAAAAAGGGCTTTTCAGAAGATGGTTAGAACCTTTGGTGACATTTATATCCAGACGAGGATAAGAAAAATGTAGCATTAATTCATCAATTAAATTTTTGTTGCGCTTTTTTAATTTATTCTGAAATGATAAGACATATAATTATTAATACATTATATAAATCTTTACCTAAGAATAAACAATCAAATAAAAAAAAAAAAACAAGATAGATAAATTTAAATAATATTAAACATCATAAAGAAAGAAAGCCACAATAAATAGAAAGAGCAAAATCTCTTTTAAATAAATAATAACTCATTTAATCAAAAAATAACTGAAATAAAATAAATTTTGCTACTCTGAATATAAAAGATCCATACCAATGTTATCCCACACAATTCAAATTTTCAAAAATTGGTACTTATTTTTCAGCCAGCACTCCAATTTGAAGGGGGTTTGCTAATTCTTAATTTTGTTTGAATAGTCTTGATGAAATTTATAAATATAATATTTTCAGTAAAATATTGTAGTAAAGAAACATTGAAATGAGAGATGGGACAGAGCTATTTCATTAAGTAATCTGTTTTGAAAAAATAATTAAAATATTGTTTTCAATTAAAACATATTTTTAAATCCTAAGGTAAGACCTCAATAAAAGAAAAGTGGCGTTCTGTTTAGACTGGCCAAATTTAGAATCAATAAAGAGTGAGAGATGAACATTATTTATGTGCAATACGTAATATGAGGGATTTTATATTATATTTATTATAAAGATTAAGAGCGAGGTGTAATAAGTAATAGGGTGAGATCATAAATATATAGTACACCAAGATATGAAAGAAAAAACAGACACTTAATCCTTACTGGAAACAATAAGGTACTATTTTAATGTATTGAGTCCTATTATAGGGGTAAAATTGTAAATAATCAGTTCCATTATAATAATTTTAAAAACTAAAAACAGGCAGAAGCTTTCATCCTCTCCCTGTTGTAAAATATATCAAACCTAAGAGCTTACACTGGCTTGTTGAGCATTGAATATTTTCTTGAAAACTGTCCATCTTTCTAAAGAAGTGTTAGCGCTTTCCCATGCAGTTTCTACTTCCTGTTGAAGACCTTCTTCCATCATAGCCAAAACACTATTCATGCGACTTTTAGTGCCCAAAATATCTTGATTTTCTACAACCCCTGATTCAAAGTCCTTTTCAATAATATCTAAAGCACGTCTAAAAAAAAAAAATAATAATTTTATACATTGTTAAATATGTAACATTTACAGCAACGAAAATCCATGATCATTTCGAGAGATTTTTATTTTTTTATGCCAGAATATCTTTCAAAGATTAAACTTTTATAAATAAAAAAAAATTCTCAGGGAAATCAGCTCTCGGGGAAAAAAAAGCATTTTTTTTTTTTGTTTTTATCCCACAATATATCCCTGCTTCAGAAGAATAATGACAACTGTAAAATTTTATGATATTGGCTTCATAGTGTTAGCAGGCTCAAAAATGGGTTCAGACAATTAATAAAAATTAAAGATGGACAACAGAATATTCATTTCATTATGTAATAAAACATACATACATTTATATCAATACGTCAAACAGAAAATAAACAGAACTAATATTTTAACAGGAATTTCTAAATCTCTACTAAATGCAAAGAACACTTACAATAGAAATGACTGGAATCAATATGATTATTAAAATTTATTTAAAAATTAAGTAAAATAAAAATGGATTTTTAACCAGGTTATCATCAAATAATTATAATTAAACATTGCAAGCATTGTAAGATTTTATTCAAGAAATCTATTACTTTCTTTAATTTCACAATTCTAACCTCTTAAGAGGCATACACAGTGAGCCAATGAACAACAACTTAGAATTCAGCAGAGGTGTAGATTATTCTTGAGCACCTGAAAGATGTATTAGAGAAATTGTTAAGGGCCTAAGAAAATTTGAAAATTAAAATTAATGAATTTCAAAATTCAACATCAATGGTGCTTAAAAAAACAAATTTTACCAGAAGATGGTTGATAATAATGTGGGGAAAATATCACAAGCAATTAACTTGATAAATATGGTAGAGATATTGTTATAGAATATGGTACTAGGAAACGAGAAATTAATTTGTCATTTTCTCTTGAAAACTAAAGGAAACAAAATAAGATCAATTTACACAACAAAAAAGATAATTTATAACATAATTCCTTTTTCAACCAATATCTAAACTTTTTTTTAAATAAATTAAATTTATTCATTTGTTTTTATTTTTTAAAGAGAACTTCTTCAAGGAGAGGGAAGGATTTTCAATTTGTAAGGAAAGTGTTGCAGTGAAATGTTGAGAGATCAGTGAACATTTGGGACCACTGGGGTAAAGCTTTTCATATACATCAAATCAAGAGATTTGCAGTGTATATGCTTAATGTATAAACGCCTTTACGAGATTCCAAAATCAAATCCTGGCCCTTACCTGATAGTATTTGTATGATGCAGAAAGTCAGACAATTCATAATAAGAAACTCATAACAATCTCAAAATAGTAAAACACTTATAAATAAAGAATACAACCATAAGACTGACTAAAAACTATCCTAATTACTCTTAAAATCAATGAAATGAAATCGGTGCTAATTATTTAGAATAAAACATAAAATTTAAAAAAGCATTTTGGTTTACCTTATAGAAGGATGTATTTTTTCTGAATTAAGGTGGGCAATTTTTCCAGTATGATCTTCTCGGGTCAATAATTGTAAATATTCTGCCAAATCAGATCTTACTTTAGAATCAAGTTTTCTAGCGATTTCATCACATACCCAGCAGTGAATGCCTCTTCTACCAGAGAATACCCACAATATATGCTTGAATCCAAAATCATCTAAAAGGAAAAAATAAATAAAAAAACAAGATACATAAACTGAATAGGTCAATAAAAAGTACTATTACCTCTCAGAGCTGCATCAAGAATTTTGGTTGCAAGAGCCATAAATCTCCAACACTTAGAACAAACATTTGCCTCAGAGCAACATGTTCTCACACTGTCATAATCTGTCATATCAATGTCAAAAACCAATTCCTTTTCTTCTACTTCAAAACTACTAGCCATTCTTTTTTGTCTCGGCCTAAGGTAAACAATTAATGCATTGGCTCTTTCACAACTATTCCAGTCAACTCAAAATGTATACATAATGAAATAGTGTTGATCAATTTACATTCTAATAACTCTATTTTTATAAATATTATTCTTATAATGATTTAGGGAGAATCGCTAATATTAATTTGAGAGATTATGCAATTGATTATATTATGTCCTACAGAAAATGGTTTATAAGCATTGTTAATATACATATAATTGAAATTCTGATTTATTTTCTCCAAAAAGAAATCATCAAGCTTAAAACTCATAAGTCAAGTTGCAAAATTTTTATTATTATGTTTTGGCTATTGTAGTAGAAGTATAATTTTAAATAAACTAAGTTTGTGAGTTTTGTTAACTAGGAAGTTAAAATAACAACTAAATAATAACAATTATTATATTTACCTCAATTTAATCTATGAGATGAGGTCAAATGTTAGTAAAGGAAACTCATTTCTACATAGTGATTCCGAATTAACTCATTGTTTTTTTTTTACCTTCACTTACCAATATATATATTTTTTTAATACATAACAATTTCATAAAAGACCACACCATAATTGATTTGAGTTAAAGTTCTAAAGGACTAATCTTATAAACTAGAAGTTATACCAATCTAAAAGCATAGCTTATAACATTATTAAACTAATCCTATGGCATAGTGGCCATGGATGGATATTCTATGCTCTACTATTCTGTTATAAGCAACTTATAAGAAAACCTCAGATATAAGAGGAAAGGTTGTTCACGCAAGTATATTTACTTGGCTGTTAGTTTTTTGTTTACAAAACAAAAATTATCTGGATTTACTCGAATGCCAACATTAGTTTAGAATAACGTTGTAGAAAAATCCAAGGAGATACATTCTGATGGATGTTGCAATAAGTGAAATTCCAAATCATAGACATCGTTCATAATATCCTGTCAACAATGATAAGGATGGGAGTGATGTTGAGGAAGAGGAAATCATACTAAAACTAGTTATCCGCAGAGATGCAGCTATTGCCTTCAAAACTCTGAGGAATTGATATTTGACCAAGTCTTCAAAAAGAGATTAGATAACTGAGACATATTTCCCAAAAAGCACAAGAGTAAAAAAATTATCTGATTTTAAAATAAATTGATTCATAAATTAATATGGAAGTATATATTGGAAATGTTGAGTATAATCAATTCAGTTGTTTAGATTTAGTAATAAATAAACCTCTAAATATGTAATATGTACGTACTATCCCATCAGGGAGGAAAAATGTCTACTTGATTATGAGAAACTCAAACATTACAAAGTCCCTTGGATAATAGTTTCTTATAAACAAGTTACACTGTAGTAACTTAATTTGTTTTATTTAACTGCTACCTAAGTCTCTGACATCCAAGTCACTATTAAATGTTTAATTTCGTACAAAAAAAAAAAAGAGCATAACTCAGTGAATTGACAAATTGATAATAATTTAGTAGCAATGCTGCATTTTTTGTTTGTATTTAAGGCAACATTATATGAACATATCAACTTTAAATAAGTTTAGATAGAGGTAGTTTTGAAAAGATAAATTTACAAATTAAAACTAAAGAACATCAACATAAAGCTTTAGAATATAATTAAACCCAAATAAACAATAAGGAATCAATAACTTTTTTGTTATTTTATTAACTATATCGATAACTTTGTCAATTTGCATGAAAAACCCAAGGCTTAATCTAATAGTGATAAAGAAAAATGCTGAGAAACTATAATTATTGATATAGATTATAAAAATACAATTTCACAAGTTTTGATTTGTTCCTTATTGCATAAGAGTGTTCAATTATACCTACAATTAAAGTATAATATTGATAATAATATAATATGTGTAGATGATGAACACCCAGGCACTTGAAAGTGTAAAATAGTAATCACTTTCTTTGTATAATTCACAATTCAAATGCAATGTAATACTTACTTAACATTGTATATTGCACCAATATCAATTTTTTCAGGAATTTTCCTAATTAATTCTTTTTCAAAGTCCTCAATTTTGTCAAAGCTTTGATATCTGATATAAACTTCACCAGCCAATGTAAAAGACATTTCTCGGTTACAGAACGAATTGGGATTTACTGGAAAATAAAAATAGCACTGATAATCTAGAAACAAAAACAGAAATCTGATAAGCAACGATTTATTACCTTGACCATAAGAAAGCCATCTATAATAAAGTTCATAAGGAAATAGGCGCTTATAATACACAGCTAATAACTCTGGCAATTGTTCCACAGAAAACTGAACCATAGTTTTAACTTTGATTACTTAAGGTGCTTGTAAAGATGAAACAAATATAGACGATTAAAAAGATATCTAATGATACCAGAAAACAAGTAACAAATAAAAATTCAGATGGTTATACAATCTATTCGTATTTTCCAAGTTTAGGCGGGCTAAGTCTATACAAAGAGGAATAAAAAGTTTGTGCAGCATCAATATACAAATGTAACCCTTATTGCTTGGTGCAAGGAGTATAATGGAGAGGCCATTTTGGTGAACTCTAGGTGCGTGGCAGAAAAGTAAGACAATTAGTGGTTACTTTATGTTTAAGTTTACATTAGAATATGGAACCTTCCTATTAAACTAAACGTAAACTTGAGCTCCAAGGGTTTGGTCAACTCCCCTCTTTTTGGCTTCACTCTCCGTCTGAAGCAGAGTAGGGAATGCAACCCTCTACAATACAACATGTAACTATATGCAAACTAGCAGCATTCTCAAAACTGCACTAGGTCATTGGATTTTTGACACCCATTGCAGTTTCGATCTTCTCTGTTTGATAATCAAGATGAAATTCTTGATAACTAATCAGTTATGACATGCTACCCGTGATGGGAAACTATGAAACTAATTGCAAAAATTGTCATGGATACGATATTTATTTATCAATGATTCATTCATGAATAAGGGTCGTATCCATGGCAATCAACTATAGCTAATTTTTGCCCATCTCTGACGTGAAAACATTTTTCTTGAAGTTCTAACTTAACTGTCTGGTGTTGATCATAAGAATATTTTTGAGTATGCGTTTGAAAATATCCGTTAAATATTCCCCTAAACTTAATGATAGTTCCAGTTTGCTATTTATAACAATAAAAATTAATGTCCCGGAATTGTGATGAAGAACAACACTCCACATTAATTTTTATAAGTTAAGAAAATTAACAACCAAATCTGTAAATTTACAGGGAAAAAAATTACCTGCATAGTAAGGCGCTTCATAGACGAGGTAAAATAAAATTTAAGCGAAAGAGACTCATCGTGGGCATCTTACTCGTGATATGTGTCTTGTGCGATATTTTCTCCGCACATTCCAGTTTATCAGACAATTTTCTGAATATTTAGAGGTCGAATAAATAGAAAGAGAGTTAAGTTTTTCCAACTTTTTTTTCGCTTTTCTACTAACATCTCAAGAACTGCTGAACAGATTTTTTTTCGGATCGAATGATTTTCCGACTTTTTATATGTAGGCTAATTATTATTAATTATTGGTCCAAATATTGGTAATATTGTATTAAGTAATACAATATTTAATCATAATTAATTAAAAATAAAACAAGTGTCAAAATTCCCTACTTTTTTCACTTTTCTACCACTATTTCTTCCTCTACCCAACAGTGCTAGGTGCTGGTTTCAATCCTTTCCGGTATGTAGTGGTTTCTGATAAACATCCATCAATAACTCGACCCCTCATCTGTGGTGTCTCTCAGGGTTCATCGCTATCCCCCACCCTTTTCGCTATCCACATCAATGACTTTCCCACCCTTATCCGACATTCTCAATACATATGCTGATGACTTACAAATTTACCTTTCCTTCACACCTTCTGACCTACTGGTTGCCACGGAGAAGCTTCAAGAAGACTTAAATCGAATTAGTCACTGGGCACAAGAAAACAAGCTTACGTTGAATGCAGAGGCAATCGTAATAGGAACCAATTACCTCCTGAAAACTATCCCTCATATTCAAACCTTATTCCTAAACAACAATCCAATACAATTTCGTTCATAAGTTAAAAACCTAGGTGCCACTATAGACCAAATTCTCTCCTGGAAAAACCACGTCTCCGACATTTCCCATCGCACCTTCTCCACCCTAAAGCGCTTAAATTATCTTCGTCACCTACTTCCTTTTGAAACCCGTAGGCTCCTTGTTACTTCCTTAATATTCCCCCACTTTGATTATTGCTGTGTGGCTTATGGGGGTGTCTCTGGGGATCTCGAAGCAAAATTAAAACGGTTAATTAATTGCTTTAAACGATTCATCTTTGGGGTCCACAGGGACGCCTCTGTCACCCGATTTTATGAAGAGTTGAAGTGCCTTTATCCCTCCTTCCATCGTAAATATTTTCTTGCTTCCTTCCTCTATCAAGTTATCCAATCCCGCCGTCCATCGTACATTTCTGATATCCTTCAATTTAAATCCTCAGTGCATTCCCGCTCACGGCCTGTAGACTTATATGTATATGTAACTGCACATCGAAACGTAGTCTTTGGTAGATCTTTCCTTATCTGTTCCTCTTCCCTATGGTATTCTATTCCCTCCTTTATTCGTAGTTCTAATACCCTTCCAATCATCAAATCACGTATCTTCGACGACCTTCCGTCCACCCAATGCCGGAAGAATAACAATTAAAAGTTCCAAATAAGTTTCATATCTTCTCTGAATTTTATGTTTCAGAATGTTGTTCATACTTGTAAATATGTATATTAGCAAAAATTGTACTTTTCATTTCTTATTTTCAGTTTAATTGTATTTGATTTTGATTTTTTTTTCTTTATTTTTATTTATTATCAGAAGTCATCTTATGTTTTACGATATGACATATGGTTTTATTTGATTTGTTATATTCCTTTTTTATATATTCTGTTAATTATTGTTGTTCATTTTTATTTTTTCAAATTCATTATTCATCATTCATTATTTTAGTTTAATTTTTATTTTGTATTTTACATTAAGGCTCTAAAGTCCAACTTTGACGCCTGTATATTTATATTATATACAATATATTATTATTATTATTTCGTGAACGGTAGAATGAAATTTTCCGGTTTTAACGAATATCTTAATGTTTATATGTAGACTCTAATAACTGTTAAACGCCCTTTCAAAACTAACTAACTAATAAATACTGGTGTGAACATTTTTCAACTTTTGTTTTTTTACTAATATCTCGTGACCGGCACAATTGATTTTTCTGATTTTGTAGATGTAGGCTAAAAGGAAAACAATTTTCTTATTTTCCTATGGCTTTTCCGCTAATATTTTGGGAACAGCTGAATGGATTTTTCAGTCTCGAACGATTTTCTGACTTTATAGGTGGAGAGCAAAATAGGTCATTATCAGAAAAGAGCAAACGATATCACTTTATAATAGTGGTTATTTAGCAAACGATATCACTTTATAATAGTGGTTATTTACCCCCACCAACATGGAGCTCTTCTTCGTAACTTCATAAGGCCTGATAGCTAAATTGTGGATTTCTTAATCTCATGGCGACAATCTTGGTCTAATTAAAGCTATAATAATATTAATAACTAGAAATAATCCCGACGAACGCCCATGCATCCTATTGGGACGGGAAAAGCTGAGATACCATAAGATCTTTTGTAAGCGTGTTCCAGGCTTGTTATATTTTGTTATACTGTTGTATTCCTGGAAGGAAAAAAGTTATTATTCGATATTTCCATGTCAAGAACCCTAAGTTTGTATTTTCATATCAAAATAATAATGTTTTGTTCAAAAATTCTCCTTTTTTTATCGTCTTAGATTTTTTTTTTGAGTCACAAAAATAGGGATAACTTGAACATGAGCTCACCTATCTACTCAAAACTTAGGGAAAGTTGTGTGATGCATGAACTGCACAAGATTTTTCTGGTATTGTTATTAGGTACATAAATGGATTTACTTGGTTATTTGGTCATCAAATGTGGTAACTGCAAAAATTACAACTTTTATAATCCTAAATTGTTTGTTAATTCCTACATTTGACCTTCAACCAGTTGTCACTGACATTATTGTTTTAAGAAAACAAATTTCCAAAAGATTCTTTAAACAATTTTTGTAACCAGCCTTAAAAAAAAGCAGATGACACCAAAAACTGCAATTCATTAAAAATTTCAGTAATCATGTTTTATGACCAAACTCCTGATTTATCATATCTCAGAAAAGTATGGGATTATAGAGAACTTGAAATTCCTCAGCCATCTCACCATATCGGGCATTCAATAGTTTTTCGAGCTTAATTGGTAGTTGAAATCCTTTTTGTATTGTCCAGAACCCGTTTTGAGTACCTCATTAAATATGGATTAATTTTCTTAGCTACTGCTATGACAATAAAAGTGACATTTCATTATCAATTAGTTTATAATGATATTTCAGCTACTTGTAATACTTTGGGAGTTATTAACAATAAGCCAACAGCTTGAGTTGTAAGCTTTTACTATCATACTTTTCATGAATTTTTATTTATGAATCTGTTGGCAAAAATTAATTTAGTCAGTTCTAGGAACAGTCAAATTTTAAGCTATTTTTACTGGACAATATGGGACATAGCATAAGACTTGCTTTCGGATTAGAGATAGCTTTCGGAAACACTAAACTAGAATAGCCATAAAAACATAATTATTGAAGGTCCAATTAACACAAACTTTAAATTATTATCACGAGGCTCTTGGTATGGTTGGCCAAGAGCATTTTTGTAAGGTACATAAAGTAAAATCATTCAAGGTTATACTAATGAAAGTAGAATTGACAAAAGATACAAAATCTTTATTTGAAAACAACAAAAAAATTATTACAAGGAGATAACAAAGTAAACCTATTAAATTACTCTGAAATCTTATATTGATAATGAAATTAATTGATACAAGAAGCATTTATTTTAAACTTAAACCTCATTATAATAAAACTATATGAGGAAGATAAAACTAAAACAACTTTCTTTAGTTGAATATAGTTTATTGACAATACATTACAACATAAACAAAAGTTATGAAATAAAAAATAAAAATAGAGCTGCTTCGTACATCATTCAATTTCACTACAAAGCTAACCACAATCATTGGTAACTCAAGTTTATATCACCAATAATAATAGCCAAACATATAGTAAACCATAGCCAAATGTTTTTGGAATGCCGTTCTGCATTTCCAATGACTAGTTATTTTGTTCGACAATATCCACAAAAAACTATCACTTAAGAAGTTTTACATCAGATAAATGAATCAATACAAAAAAAAATACTATATACATCTAAAGGAGTAAAAGCTCCAAGTTGTCTTTCAAAAAATATTTAAAGAACAGAGAGGAACAAAACATTCTAATTAGAATAGTACCTCTTTGTCACTTGTACAACGAAACACTGTCCCACTATTTATCATAGTAATTACAAGAGTAATGAGTTCCCATGACTGTTGCTCAGCTTACTTAATATACATACAAAACAAAACATAAAAATGAAAAACAATGTGCTACAGCATAAAATATTCAAGATAATAGAAATCATTTATAAAACCAACAATTACTGTTGCATTTATATTAATATCTATCAATATAAGTGAAATATTAAAATAACTATGAAAATAAATTTTGATTTTATTTCTATAACTCATTGGAAAATAAAATATATAGCGATAGAAATATATAAAAATAGTTTATCTCATTAATAGAAATATAAAAAACCTAATGTGAAAAAGTAGAAGACAGATACACCAGTTTTTGTATTTTGATGCATTAACAATTTGTTATACCTGCCCTTCTTTTTTGTTTGTGAGCTTCAAAACGGCTCATTTTCATTAAAAATTCAATACACTACATTGTGCACTAAAAATTGAGATTACTTTCCACTTTTATGTCAAAAAAAACAATTGTTTCATAACATATTGCAAATAGGACTAAGCTAATTAAAATACAGCCATAAAATTGACCAAGTTTACTTTTTCTGTAAACTAAAGCGGTAGGAAAGTAATCTCATATAAAACAACAAAATACTAATAATATGAAAGTTCATCAAACTCTCTTAAATATCTATATAATTAATCAAATTACTATCACATTTGAAGGAAATTATGAGGTACAATTTATCATTTTGTCCAACAAAACATGATACCTTAATTTATGAAATTAAGCTTGATCAAAGATAACAGTAAAAAGTAATTCCTGTTACTGAAATTAATACCGAAAAACAAGGTATGCCATGATAACAAAATATTTGAGCATGTATCTAAAAATTGAAAGAGGTATAGCTTAATTTTGATAAAGTTTAAGAAAAACTAATTTAATTTTTCATTTTTGAGTGAATCTTTAAAAGATGTTTGAAACTATTAAACTAAAACTTATAAAAATAATATTGTTTATATGTAGATGCATTCGAACACACATAAACAATATTCTTTACCCACCTGACTTATATATATATATATATATATATATATATATTTCTGATGGATGTAACAACTAGTCCATGTATGAGATCAATCAATTTTAAATTAATTCAACCTTAATGATAACCTAACAAAAACATCAACTTTGAAAGATGGACAATTCCAATTCAATGGGGTTTGAGGTTCAAACAGTTGCTTAACAAAAGCAATGTTCTTAGCAAATCAAATGACCACTTTTTTATCATCGTAAAAATAAAAACTTACTGTTTGAAAAACTTAAAAATGTATCAGGGATTAATAATAACAAGTATGAATAAGTTTTAACAAATTCTAATTAAAATAAAGTTTTGTTCAGCCTGAAAAAATAATTAAATAGATAATGTGGACATGACAACAGTAACTTAAAATAAAACAATTAAAATAGATATTTTTAAGAAAATGTTTGAAAATATATTTGATATGAAATATATATATTTTTAAAATGTTCATTTGTTTAAAAGAAAAAAAAAATTATATGTAATCTGCAAATATTTTTATCAACATGACTATCTTTCATTGTAAACAATATTTATTGGATAAAATGAATGGCATCCTAAATCAAGGATAAAGTAAAACCATGAACTAAGTATCAACAAAACAATGTTTTAACAAAATAAAAACCCTAACGACATAGTGAACAAACAGAACTCAGGAAGAGTTTAAAATTTAAAAAAGATCTCAACATGGATTTTCAACACTAAGTGTAATGAAATATAAGTTTTTTTTTTTTTACAATTTGTTTTAACCATCTGCTGAATAGTATTAATCATGAACTACAAAGAAGGAAAAAATAATGTTTTTTTCTAATAAACTTAAAGTATCTTTAACTATTTTGTTCAATGATATAATTTTACACAATGAACATTGACTGTAACATCAAATCATATATGTTAAAACTAAAAAAATAAATTAATTAATCAGATTTCATCTAAAATAAATAGAAACTGAAATACATTTGATACATATTTTTCTTTCTTTCTGATATGGTTTTATGAGCAGCTAGCTAGTCATACTGATTGTTATCAATGATACAGTTAAGTAAAATTAATAGTTACTAGAAAACAAAACAGCCTTTTCAGATAAATTTTCGATTTTCACAACTATAATGACTGAGCAAAAATTGTAAGTTATCTTTAATGCAAAGGCCTTAATCTACCTCTTTATAATTAGAAGTCAGATAAGTTCTAAAGGAAGCCACAAACAGAAAAACTAGAGTTTTCTAATAAAGGACAGTAAAAACTTTCACTCAGAGGAAAAAAAGCTCAGTTGTTCAAAGCTTTAGGCACATCTAAAATTTATAACTAATTAGCATAAAAACATGTCTTCCCTTTCATATATTGTTCTTGGACTACAGCTAGACTGCTGCTAGTGCGAGATGTATTCAATTCTTCACTTAAAACTAAGATAACTTCAACAATAAAGTTAAATCTATTTAAAGATAATTAGTAGTATCTTATCAACATTTTACAAAATATATATAATGGCATCCTCTACCTCTTTAAAGAATAAAATATTTGTAACATCCATATAACAATAACACATACCTAATTGTTATAAAACCTTACAAAGTCACTTAATTCCAGAACAGTACTAACTTCAAGAAGTATATATTTATTTTATTTTTCTGTGAACAAACCTGTTCTAAAAATTCAATATTAAAAACAGAGACTATCGATATTGTTTGCCACTTCACAGCAAAACATATTTAAAATAAACAAAGATGGCTTTGGTATTAAGTGACAAATCAGTCCATCAAATTCTACAACTAACTGAGATAATTTTAAGAGGATTGTGTGGCATTTCAAGAACATACAGCTACTTCTCTACTGTAGCTGGTCATAGCAGTTCTTGGGATCACCACTCTCAACATTCCAGGGTTCTGTTCTACATACCTAGCAACAAAGAGAAAATAATATTTCACATAGTCCATAAATCAAATAATCAAAAACAAAATAAAAAATATAATTAAGACCAACTTAACTATTATTTCATGTGATGAGTGAAATAATTTGATTTCCTTACCATACCACTTTTTTAAAACACCAATTACACCATAAGGTACCTCTAATCTAAACAGTCAGTCGGACAGTAATACCAAAGGTGGAAGTTGAGATTGATTGTGTAGGGATAATACTGATGGATCACCAAGAAAAGTTTGAAATCTGATACTTCACAATCTAAAGTGCAAGGAAGATCGTGAATACTTCATTCATATCGTGTGTTTCATTCCTTCATTTTTGCTGCTAATGTCCAAACAAGCTCTCTGCTCTCTGTTAGTTAAGATTTGAAAGAGGCATCGCACAAAATTCCCACAATTCAATATCTGATTTATAGGTAGGTAAGCATCAGTCAGACTGATTCTTCATGATTCAAATCAATCTGATTTTTGAATGACGATCAGCCTGTCTGACTATGTATGGGTACCTATATAGCCGGTCTACCAATCTCAATTAAAACAAGTAATATTTAATGCAACTATTCAGGTATAGATTTTTTAGATATAATTATATTTTAATAAAAAAATTCAGGAATATGGTTGATGCCATTTTTCAATTTAGGGCGCTTTTTAAATATTGCTCTATCTTAAAGTCTCTCCTTCGCGTTTTAAGCTAATATTTCAAAAGTCAAAGGACCATCGCTCTCCGGGGGTTTAGCGGGGCGGGTCCGGATAATTAAAACATAATAAATTAATATTATAACCAATATTATAATATTGGTATATAATTAATTTTCTTTAAATCTAACACTGGCCTGAGATAGTTACAAGGCCGCCTGTTTGACACATAATAGGTATTTTAGAGCATTTCTTATTCTTACTATTTCACCATTTAATTATCATAATTTATAATTATTTTTTTACAGAAGAAATAGTAATGTAAATGGGAAGACAATACAGTCAATACCACTCACTTACCAGCTGGAACTAAAACACAAATGTGAGTTTTTACATATTTTTATTAAAACCATTCCGATTCTCAATACCACCAAAAATGTGACCCATAACCACTGGAAGACCAATGAATTCTCCAAGATATCCTAGTTTTTTTTATTTCCCATAAAAAATAGTTTTGATTTTGAAAAAAGTTTATATTACACTCATTTCTAATGTTACTCCAGCTGGAACATAGCAGATAAAATTTTTTTGTTTCATTAAATAGCTCATTAATCTCTTCTTTCATTCTCACCATATGGAACTTCCAAATAAATTATTAATGCACAGAACATTAATTCTCAATTTTTTCAGAAATTCAATCTACAGCAGGTAGTCTACCAGAGACAAAGGAGAATGAATGCCCCAACCTCAAAATATTTCTATTGAATTTTTCAGATGAATATGTGGAATTTCACTGAACTATGTTAAGTTATAATACAATAATTATAAGTCATAACATATAATTTTAAGATATAATATGAGGGTGGCTTAAAAAGTTCTTGGAAACACCGCTAGATGTCAGTGAACACGTGGCGTGAGTGTTAGTGACAACTCTTTGTTGTTGTTTTATGCATAGTGATTTGTGACAATGGAAAAAACTGAGATTCGAGCAGTGATTAATTACTTTGTAAAGAAAGGTTTGAAAGCAAAGGAAATTCATGCCGACTTTCAGAACACACTGGGGGGACTCTGCTCCTTCAAAGTCAGCTGTTGCCAAGTGGACCAGTGAGTTTAAATTTGGTCAGGAGAGCTTGAATGATGATCCGCCTGATGGGCGGCCAAAAAGTCTACGCCCCAAGAATTTATCGCAAAAGTGCATAAAAAGGTCATGGAGCATTGTAGACTGAAAGTGTGTGAGATTGCTGAAGCTGTAAGGATGTTATCTGAACGGGTATATCAAATTTTAACCAAAGAATTGGGAATGAAAAAATTATCATAAACGCACCAAATTGGAAATGTCCGAACAAAATTTGGCCCGTTTTCAGCGCAACCAACATGATTTTTTGTGCCAGTTTGGGACTACAGATGAAACTTGGGTCCACTACCATACCCCGGAAACATGCTGAGTCACCACCAAAGAAAGCAAAGGCAATGCGTTTGGCCAGAAAGGTCATGCCCTCAGTTTTCTGGGAAGCAAAAGGCATTCTGCTGATAGATTATCTTCGTACTGGCCAAACAATTACAGGGCAATACTACGCAAACCACCTAGACCAACAACAGGAAAAGATACGCGAAAACAGGCCTGGTTTGGCAAGGCAAAAAGTCATCTTTCATCAGGACAACGCCTGCCCGCACACAAGTGCTATTGCCATGGCAAAACTTCATGAACTGAGGAACGAATTGTTGCAACATCCACCTTATTCACCTCCTGATTTGGCACCATTAAACTTTTTTCTCTTTCCCAAGCTGAAAATTTTCTAGGTGGACAGAGATTTCCTACAACGGAAGAACTGACATCCGAATAGGAGAGGTATTTTGCAGGCCAGGAGGAATCTCATTTTCGAGATGGGATCAAGGCATTGGAACATCACTGGACCAAATCATTTGTTTACTGGTAGACCATATAGAAAAATAAAAGCAATTTCACTAAGGGAAGACACTTCTTTCTGGTACATTCCGAGAACTTTTCAAACCATCCTCGTACAACAATTATAAGTCATAATATATAATTTTAACTTATAATATTATAATAATAATACCTTAAGGTACCTAAACTATTTAATAGCGTTAAAACAATAACAGCTTATTTAGAAATTCTCACTTCTTGGGAATATTTCATGGATAAAAAAAATTCCCATTTTGTAAGTTCCTTCCCATTGGAAATATTTATAGCACATATCATTAAGTATAACTAAGAAATGAATAATAAATAATTACCGAAGGTCTCGCTTATGAAGCCTAGACTGAACTGCTGGTTTAAGAACAGGGCGGCCACCAGCAGAATGTAAACCTCGACCTGTTATAATATACACTATGGCTTTTTTATTTTTTGACTCATGAAGTCCACGAATCACTTCATCAACAAAAAGGTCCAGAACATTCAAGGCTTCAGAAACCTAAAAATAAAAACATAGGCTAAGATTGGTGATAAAAAGTTTAATCATTGTATTAAATAAACATTGAAAACTTTTTAAAAAAGAAAAATGAATCAATGTGGTTATTAACAACAGATGTGGTACTTCATTTAAAAATAGTATTAATTTTTATAACAAAATTTAAATTCTGTTCATGTATAACATCGTTAAAATATTTGTAACCTAATTCATACCAATTATGACATTATAGTTCAAATTATCATTTAAAAAACTAATTTAAGAGAACTATGATTGTCAATTTTTAATAAATCTCTAAAATTTAATTTTAAACAAACCTTTTTTATACTTATCACATTAGCTCAGTTATTTACAGGAATAAAATGAAAATGTAATAAAAAATTGCTGAATTAAGTTAAAGATAAAGAAAGTTTCATTTAGTTACAAACCTAATATTTAATGTAACCACATAACAACATAGAAGGTAGCACAAATTTAGAATAACTAAGTGACAAACCTGAAGAAAATGTAAATCGAGGGTGGTCCACCCTTCATATCCCCTTAATATTGCCTTGGCAGCTGAAGAATTTGACTTTTCAATATTTTCCATGTACCATCTTGCCTAAACATGAGATAATAAATTTATGACAATTCCATTTAAATAAAATATTCATAATAAATTAAATGCAATAACTGAAACTGGCACATTTCCACAGTATGCATTAACTAATTAAAGTTAACTTAAGAGTTACTTTTTTTAATAAAACAAACAAATCATACAGTAATAAATGCAGGTGGTAGTATGTGGTGAAATTTAAAAGCTTTTTGAGAAAAAGTTGTTAATAAGACCGTAGTCAATTCATTATGAAATACATAACAGGCACATCCAAAAAAATTAATCTCTCATAAGTGAATTATTTAATTTGTCCCGGCATCATACTTTTACTTGAACACAGCAGATAAAGATTTCTTGTTTCATAAAGTAGTCGGTTAATCTCTTCTTAACAATTGACTTTTCACTGTTTTCAACTTCTATTAATTGGACATTCACACAAACAGGCACAGACACAAATTCAGTTCTATTTGTAAAAAAAAAAAATCATTATTTCTTTTAACAGTGGATGGTTGTTAAGGGTAAATTCTTAGAATGGCAAAGGGCTATTAAACAGTTTCTGCTTAAACAAATCATTACCACAAATCAATTTTAGTATAGTTTCTTTAGAGTAATATTTGTTAGAATGAAATGTTACTAATTTTTATCCAATCAAAAGTTGCTGGTCAGTACAATAGAAACAATAAGCTAGACAAATAATATAAATAAATAAAAATAAAAACAAAGAACTAGATAAATGTAAATGACTTTTAAAAATTAGATCATTGATAAAAACTATAAAAATTAAGACCAATAAACAAAGAGTCAAAATCATATATCAAGCTAGCTTGAGCAATGTTGAAATGTTTCTTAACATTTAGATCTTGCAAACATATTACCATGAAGCTATTTCCTAGAACTACAAATTACCAGAATTTCACTGTAGTTACAATATATAAAATAGTAATCAGTAAAGAATAATAGACTTTTTTGAAAAAGATCAATTGATTGTTTGGATTATTTGAAAACCAGGAGTCACTTGAGTGAAGTGACCAGTAGTCAAATTACTTCATATTTCAGAAATGTAATAAATTAACATTAATATTTTCAAATAATAATTCAAAATTACCATTTCTGAATAATAGAGAGCCACTGAAGAGTTTCCTTCCCGATATGCATCCTGAGATTTCTTTATACAGTCTTTACGCAGCTCGTATAATTTACCTGCAATATCACCATAAGCATGAGCTTGTTTGATTGCTTCCTCCCGGGAAAGGGCATTCCCTTTTACCTCCTGAAATAAAAATAAGGTAAATTAGAAGTAACACAAATATAATCTTAAATTAAAAATAGGCTTGAAACTTACCGGAGCATCATTTTGTTCTGGTTCCTGATTAGGCTCAGCTTGAAAATGTCCAGCAGAGGAGAGAAGGCAAGTTGCTTCATGCAATGAATGATTTGTATCTTCTAAAATCAATGCTAGAGTAGCTGGGTCCATACGAGGAAATCTTTCAATAAGCAGTTGTTTGGAAAGGGTGCTGGCCATAGACTTTCCATTGTTGACATCTTTCTACAAACCATCAAGATTCAACAATAATTTACAATTTATACATTTGACAGTGAGTATTGTTTTAGAGTAGACAGATATATGTGATATTCTTTTTAAATAATTGAAAAAATTCTTCAGCAAATTTAAAAATTGTCGTATCATGCTACAGTATATCGATTTTTCTAAAACATATATTAGTTTTCTCCTAATTAACATGTTGAGAAAATCCATTCAGATTTATTTTTAAAAAAATTATTGGTACTGGGCTGCTTGAGAATATCAATTTCTCAAGTTCCAGATGCAGCATTCCAAAGACAGCTCGTCATCACTATACAATATTCAAGGAGATATGGAACATGAGATGAGGTACTGTAGTCTAGAGCACAGGAAAAGAGGACTTCCCATATGGAGAACTGTCCATCCACATGTTGGTGGAACTGTACATCCAAAGATGGCAAAAAGCAATGGGAAGGTAGCACTTCAAATTAGCTACAGGACTTATACCAAGAAGACCACCACAGGAGAACGAAGAATGAGAATAAGGGGCTAAAAGACAGAGGTCCATAAGGTAAAGGCATTCTGCAAAGTATTAGGCTGTTCCAAAATTATATATGATGAAAGAAATGAATAAAAATAAGCATATGTATATATATATATTTTAAGGTGTAGTAGCCACAATTGCCGAAAGTTTGTATCCCAAAATGGCAAAAAAATGGGAAAAGTGCAGTTACATTATACAACCATATTTCAAAGGTTGGTCAGCTCTTCACTCATCAAATGATGTTGAAATTGTTGAAGGAGGGATGATGTCACAGAAGCATTTTTTGCATTAAGTTGAACAGTGAGGAGACAAAGCAATAGTAAATAAGTAGTAAAGTTCAAGTAAGCTCAAGAAGGATTACAGTTGATCATAATATCAATGCAACTATTCTATCAAAGGTATATGAAAGGGCCATCTGTGGCTCAGGTGGTATTGAGTGCGTTACCTGGTTTGTACATACGGCTCAGATGTCAATTATATTCTGAGGATTCCAATTCTAAGGTACTAAATGGGTTTACAAAAGACTGAGACAACTAGAGAAAGTTGTAAAGGAGACCAAGACTCAAAAGTAGGATTTTAGTGCCATATTTAAGAAATTATTGATTGGAGAAGTTTGTCGGAGGATGCGGTCAGTAATGAACAACATAAATAAACAAAACCATATTTATTTATTTTATACCGACATTTCGACCTGAGTTTCAGGTTTTCATCAGAGCTATAGAACAAAAGAGATAACAACAACATTTAGAGAAACATAAAATTTAAAAGGAATAGTATACAAACAAATTTAGAATTATACAAAATATTGAATTGAATCATAAATGATAAAAAATGATAACTGATAATTGAATAGTAAAAACTTTTTTAATTGATATAGGTAAGAAGATATGTATAATATAAGATATGTAAGTAGTGTCTAAAAAACTGAAAAAATAAATAAATAAATTGAATCTACAAATTCAACAATATGACAGACAATGAAAAATAGTGAGTGGCTTATATCTGAATTACAGTGTGAGTATTAACTTATATACCAATACTTAAAAATAAAAATATAAATGTACCTTAGTAGTAATGTATGTAATGAGCTAAGTATAAGTATATAAGTTAATACTCAGACTGTAATTCAGATATAAGCCACTCACTATTTTTCATTGTCTGTCATATTGTTCAATTTGTAGATTAAATTTATTTATTTTTTCAGTTTTTTAGACACTACTTACATATCTTCTTACCTATATCAATTATCAATCAATTAAAAAATTTTTTACTATTCAATTATCAGTTATCATTGATGATTCAATTCAATATTTTGTGTAATTCCAAATTTGTTTGTATACTATTCCTTTTCAATTTTATATTTCTCTAAATGTTGTTGTTATCTCTTTTGCTCTATAGCCCAGATGAAGACCTGAAACTCAGGTCGAAACGTCAGCATAAAATAAATAAATATGGTTTTGTTTATTAATGTTGTTCATTGCTGACCGCACAAACTTCTCCAATCATTAATCTACGGTCAACTATATACACCTCCGTAAGAAATTATTGTTAATTTTATCCGAAAGGTTATAAACAAGTATTTATTTATCAAATTTCTATTTTGTTGCATATTATTATATAAATTTAAAGTTTTAAAAAGCATAATCATACTTGTGAAGTAGTTTTAAGCGCAACTTCTTCGTCCATTATTTCAAGAAGACTACGAACACCACGACTCTTCAACTCTTCTTCTTGTAGACTTCGCGCTAATTCCTCATCTGTTTAAGACATGAATTGAACTTTAAATTAAATGTGATAAAAAACAAAATAAAAGGAATATAACTATCAATTAAGTACAAAGTAGTTAATTTTCTAAATCAACAAAAATCTTTTGACTTAAAAATTAACCAGTTATTTTATTTATAATCTTAAACACTTTCTCGAGACTGGCTAATGTTGTTTAAATAAATAAATTTAAATTATATCCATTATAGTCTCAAAACATTTTATTCTCTTAGATGTTTCGACCATCCTCAGGGACAATCTTAATAGAATTTTAGAACTAAATAATTTAAAAACACAACTTAATGCTGACCATTCTGCCCAGGTTAATTCAACAATTTTTCTAATTAGTCAATTTTCACATCAAAACAAAAATTAAAATTCTTTATCACAGTCACTTATTTGTTAATATTTATCACAAACTTTAACAACAAAATTGTGATAAATTTTAACAAATATGTGACTGTGATAAAGAATTTTAATTTGTGCTTAAATGTAAACATTGACTAATTAGAGAAATTGTTGAATTAACCTGGGTAGAATAGCCTGCATGAAGTTGTGTTTTTAAATTATTTAGTTCTAAAATTGTATTAAGATTGTCCCTCAGGATGGCCGAAACGTTGGACTTATAAAGAGAATAAAATGTTTTGAGACTATAATGAATAAAGTTTAAATTTATTTATTTAAACAACATTAATCAGCTATGTGTTCACCAACAAGAGGAGAGCATATTGAGGGGGTTACCAAGTTAAACAAAAATTTTTTTTTGTGATTCCACAGCCAAACATATTGTTGCTAAATATATTTTCATCAAACTGATCAGGTAAAATATTTTTTTATTTCAATGGCATTAAATTGATAGTATCTTTTGGTTTTTATGATTGTGTAGCTTATTTTTATATCAGCAATATTTTTTCTTATTCCAGATAAGAAAACAAACTGATTGGACTGGTATAGGATTATTCCACCGTATATAAAGTGAGTACAAAATTGAAGCAATATGGACGAAACAAAGTTAACGCCTTTTTTTTTTTTTTTTTTTGCTTTTAACACCTCAAGAAACTATAGAATACAATTTTTTTTAGAAATCTAAAGAAATCTTTCTTCTCCCCTCCCCCCAAAATATTCATCTGCTTTTTCAAAAAATATGACCAACTTTACTGGAAGTGTCTTTTGGTTTTGGAGATTTTTTAACATAGCTAAACTCATTTAATATGATTGAAAAAATATTTTTCTTCCAAACCAGAAATTCAGCTTTCCATTAGTTACAGAAATGTTTAATTTGGATAAAATTCTGAGGAATGTTCAGGTGAACAACAAATATCAGCAGAAAAAAGAAATTCTCTCAAAAATTTCTAATTTTATGAAAAACTGAAAATGAATTTGACTTGCTTTCTAAAAAAAAAAAAGTTAATTCCAACTTTACTGGAAATGTCTTTTGATCTTGGAGATTTTTAATACAGCTAAACTCATTTAATAAGACCAGAAAAACATTTCTCTTATTTTACATAAAAAAAAAACTAATAGTTTAGCATATAACCTCAAAATCCACATACGGCAAAGATAGAAAACAATAATACAAACAAATAGTTAAAAATTATAGGATTTCTTTTTTTTGGATCATAGAGCCCATTGAAATGAAACCCAGGACACATCCAATATTTTTGGATGAAGAACAACCAAATGAAGTTGGTTAAAATCAGTGACTCCCTCAACGTGCACTCCCCTTGAACGATAAATCGTGGATTTATAAATGCCTTTATATTTCTAAGTCTAGTTTTCATATTTTCAAGTGACAAAAAATAATGGATTGTTATTACAGCTATAAAATTAATTTAACAATCTCAACCTGCAAAAGATAACTAGAATAAAATTTAAATGAAAATGTCAATTACCAATAATAACTTTAGACATAATTTAAATAATAAAACATACAAAATACCTTCGTCAAAAACTGAACTCTCAGTAAACACATCTTCCCCCTCAATTTGTTGTAAAATTGAATCCATAATATAGCTATGAAGCTGTCTTGCAAGGCTGGAAGGAATACTAACAACAGTTTTTTCTCCTAACAAAAAACAATTTCAGTTAAATATATAAATATAAAAATGAAATTTAAATATTTTTCATAAAAAGGTAAGTACCGATCATGTTGGGCCTCAATAAGCCACCAAATCTTGACTGCAACTGGAAGATGAAATCACTATCCAACATAAATACACCATCTTCTTCACTATCAGAACCTTCTGTCTGATTATCACTATTAGTTGCTTCTTCTAAGGCAACTACAGGTTCAGTTGGGTCTGCACTTGTAGATGCAACAGAGGTACCAATTTGTATCTTATGCTTTCTTTCTATGTGTTTTTTCATTTTTTCAGAATAGTGGTTCTCTCCTAAAATAAAATTATTTTGAATACTTTCTTGTATTTCTTTGTACTTATTTATATCAAGATCATTTTTTTTCTTTTTCTGTTTTTTTATTTCATCCTGGAGAACATCCATTTCTTTAACATCAAAATTGTCAACAGGGTATGTAATGCTATTATGATATGTTTCACATTCAATGGGCTCAAGAGAAGAGTGTAATTCTGACATTTCATGTCCAGAATCCAAAAGAAGACCTGCAGTCCAATCAATATCCTTCTGACATTTATCAAAAAGTTCTTCCAAATTTTCTCGAGGTACATTTGGAAACATCAATGCTAGCCTTTCAATTCCACTATCACGGACTACGACTTGTGATGTTTCTATATCACAAGTCATAACTCCCTTATCCAGCATCAGCACTGCTGCAGGCAAAAAGGGTATGTTAGAAGTAGCTCTAACAAAAAATGGACTTCCTTTGAGAATTTTAACATTTTCAACAAAGGTACCATTGCTAACTTCACGAAGAGTTTCAAAATCCAAATAATTAGTATTGGTCGAAACAGACATTAAGGAAATATTTTTTATTTCCTCGGGAAGTTTAACTCTTTGATCTTTGAGAAGATTGTCACTGACTGGCTTATCAAGAGAAACATCTTTACTAATCCAGTCTCCTAAGGAAGTTGTTGGACGGACCCTCTTCTTCGTAACAACTGCTGAATCAGAGGAATCACCCATTACTTTATCAATTTCCCCAACCTGGCATGTCTGGTTAAATTCAGTACATAGATTGCTTTCTTCTTGTTTTATAGCATTGCTCAGTAAAACATCGCTCACTTTAGAACCACTTCTTGAATTCTCCATATATTGAAATAGAAAGTCTTCAAAATTTTGTGAAAAACCAGAGCTACTTTTAATCTTGAAGTCTTCAAGTGTTTTAATGTCAGATAGTTCTTCATGAGTTTTTTGAAACAAAATCTCTTCATCATGGACAACAATATATTCTGAAGTTGACGGTTCAGCAGTTGTACATGCTGTCGTATAAGATGTAGAGCTTTCTTCACCTCCATCTGATACTGATCCTGAAGTGTCGTCTTCTACATTACTTTCCTCATTATCCTCTTCTTCATCTTCTGGAAGAAGAGGTTCTTCATCATCTGATTCACTGCTATCAGACTCGTCTAATCCTCCTTCACCTTCAATTTTAAGTCCTTCAAGTAAGGAAATTGATGAAGACATTTCACTTGTAAATGAGGGACATTTTTTCAAATCACTTATAGTTTCAACATTAAGTGGAACAGTGAGATCAATTAAATCATCAACATATGGTGTGGAATCCATAATATTCTCTGTAACTGTTTTACTACTTGAAGCATTATCCATCACTGCTCCTGAAGGAGGTCTATTAATGGGCTGGTAAAATTCAGCGGGCGGGGCATTAGGTAAAAAGTTTCTGTTTGCAAACTGAGAATTAAAAACATTAGGCACCGCTGCAGTCATATAAGGTCCATTATTAGGACCATAAAATTGAGGAGGATAAAGGACTTGCTGATTTTGCATGCTGGAATTTGCAGGACTGAAATAATTATTAGCAACTGGGTTAGAATTGCCAGCAAAAGGTCCAGGTCTTCCAAATCTTGCTTGATTATTTTCTTGTGGCGACATACTTCCAAATGGTTTATGATTAGGTGAAGAAAAAAGGGGAGGAATACTTGAATTTTCCATCAACTTAGTTGGTCTAGTTTGAGGAACATCGGAAGGTTTTGTAGACTTGTTTTTAACAAGTTTATTCTGAACATTATTAGATGGTTCTAATCTCTCATTGAAAACCTTAGCATGTTTCTTTGACATGGGCATGTCCATACCAGCTATTACGAACTGGGGAGGAGCTACGGAACCATAATTAAGTTTCAAAGCCCGGAGAACATCTTCTCCTGAAACATTAGCTTCGTATCTATCAAGCATTTTCTTAATTGTTTCTCGAGGTACATTGTGAAGTGTTTTTCTGAACAGTAAGTCTTCATTAAAGAACCATGGAGTAGGAGGTTCTAAAGTTTCAATAATATATCCAAATTCAACAGCCATAATTGCATAGTCTTTCATCTCCCACATTCGAGTGTTGGTATTATCAATAAAAATGGGACTTCTTCCTTCTGATACAGCAAGGCGCACTAGTTTTTGATTCCATGCATGCGCATTTTGAAGAAGATCATAATTAAAAATATATTTACCTTCTTTGTTGATAAAATAGTTGTCAGCACTATAGATATGGTTTTGATGATGCTTAGCTCCATGTTTCTTCAATAATTGATTTGCATATGTAGTTTTACCACTGCCAGAACATCCCCTCAAAAGGATCATCACTTTAATACCTTCATTAATATAAGCTGATATTCTATTTACAGGTTCTCCAAATTGTTTGATAAGTTCATAATGCTGCATCATTTGTTTTCTCTTCGCTAACCTTTTATCATTGATCTGTGGTTTATTTTCAGTAGAGAAACTCTTGTTTTTTTCTTTAGGAGAATCTTGCACTTTTGAAGCTTGAGATCCAGATTCACCAACCAATACCCAGTCTCCCTGTACTAATGAATCACTTTTTTGTTTTTCAGAATTTTGCGGTTTGACATTTGGTTTAGATCTAGCTGTTTTTTTGAAGTTTTTTAACAAATCTGGAGGTTTGTTTGGACCAGAAGTTGAATTGTTATCCATTTTATTTTTCTTAGGACTTTGATTTTGTTTGGTTTGGTTCATTTTTTTAAATCTATTTTCTTTCTTTTTGGGATTATTTGGATTTTCATTGAATGAGTTCAGACTGCTTTTCAAAAAAGCTAGAGATTTTTCCACTGAAAAAAAAAAAAGAAGAAAATTATAATTCAATTTTAGTAATAAAAATGTAGACTGAACAAAACTTTCATCTTTTCATCACTGAATATGTATAACACTGCTTACAACCACCACACACAAAGGCTAAATGTACTTTTGTCATATATTGTTTCTTTGTATTGAATTGTTTTAAATCAAATAACAAATTGATTAATCCATCCATATTATGATTTCATTTCCTTAATCAAGGCTTAAATCACTTCATAATATATTTAATTATTAAAGTTTTTTATTTCTTTAATTATTTATATTTGTTATTCAATATTTTGTTTAAAGTTTGAAATAATAATATACATTAATAAAAAAAATCAAATACTCAGATTATTTCTTAGATATGTAATAACAATATTCGAGTAAATAATGATTTTTCATTCCAGATGGCTGATTTTATATAATGAAACACTGAAGTAAATGCAATATAGTAAATAAAGTAAATAAAAAACACTGCAGGTCGCTTGAATTGGTCATGAATGACCTCCCTTTTTGAATGAACTTAATATGCTAACACCATACAGATCTCAGGAATGGATCACTTGTGTGTGACAGAATTGAAGGTTAATATTAAATATTAACAGTTTTTATAATATTAAATTCAAATTTATCATTAAATTTATTACATTTAATTATATATAAAATGGAAAAATAACAAATTCTTTACTTACAATCCCAACATTCGCGATTTAATACAGCTCTGATGATTTTTTTATCGACATAATTAGGAAAGATTTTTTGTATATTATGCACAATATTCTCTTGCACATCCGGTGGAAGACTATGCTGTTGTGAAGCCATTTCTCTCTGTAATAATAAACAAAATTAATCAGCTATTTAATATTTACTTAACTGAACAAATACACAATGCTAAATTTATTTTTGTACACATATAATGTATGCAATTATAAAATAATATCCTATAAATTAATTTAGGATGGGAAAATTAAACATGAAGAGAATTTACCTATAAACATGAAATAACAAGCAATAAATAGTCTTTTTCTTTTAAATTAAAATTAAATAAGAAGTTAAGCTAGGCACCAAATGTAATAAACAAAGATGATTATATACTATATCAGCCGAATTATATTTCTATTGTTGTATGTTATAACCTGACCCCACAAACTTCTTGTATTTATGCGAATTCAGGTCCAAACTCCAGTAAAAAAAGGATTCGTTAGGGGTTTCTCTTTCATTTTAAGTGAGTGCAGTGAGTAGAAGCTAATATAATAATACCATATTATAACCTATCTACGTAACAGAAATATATTTCAGTAGGTCTAATACTGGTAGCAGCATAGTAATGCGCCAGTCTATCAATCCACAGGTTGTCTGTTCGAATCCCGGTCCCACTCGGGCTTTTTTTAAGCACAAAATAAAGCAAAACTCACTGAAAACCTCTCCCTGGGCATTTGTGGCACTCACAAAAAATAGGCGTGGGAGTGACGAACCCATCCTGGGAAAAAAACACGTCAAGAAATGCGCGATGTATTTCCTAATACTGTGAATATTACATCCTAATATTGGGAAATACATCGCGCGAGGACTTAGACCTCCATGGTCTGTTGCCCATAGAATAATAATAATAATCCTTTATTTAACTATAGATACAAATTAATCTAAGGAGAAATTGACCCCATGGGATAATACTTATAAAGCAAGTAAGGCACTGATCTCTTATCTACCAGAACCAGGTTCAAATCCAGTTTGGGCAGATAATTATCTATTCTGTTTCAAAAGTAACTATAAAAAGTTGTTAAAAAAAAAAAAAAAATGTAGTGTCTAACATAAACAATCCCAGATCAAATCCTTAAAAGCTAAAATAGTTGGTACAAATCCAACCTTGGGGAAGTTGACTTTGAATTTGTGGCTACCACACAGAATGAAAACTTGACTCCCTATTCTGGTTAAATTAGGTTGGTTACCAGTAGCTAACCCCCCCCCTTCCGTATGTCATAAATGACAAGATAGGGGGTAATAAAATAATAAAATCCTCATAAACAATGAGTTAATACCAGCAAAGTTTGCTTCAAAATACAAAAGATGAAAGATTTAGCAAAAAATAGTGAAAAATAATTCTTCTGAGAGAAAGAGGGTTTGAAGTAATTGACAATAATGGCCTATATTCTGAAGAATAATTTCAACATGATTTTACTAAATTGTATTAATTAAATTTTATACAGAACTTTTAATAAAACCTATTTAATACACTAAGACTTTGTAACGATCTAGTATATATTAGGACATGTGTGCAACTGGTAATAAAGTTAAGCATAGGAAACAATTGAATGAGAAATTGTAAATCTGAAGCAATTATCCACCCCACCCATATTAAGGAATTTAACCTGAAGGAAGGTATTCATATAGGTTGAATGTAGCACAGTAGTCCCTAACCCTTTATTCTTTTTTAACATTTGTACTTATGTCATTAAAATTCCTATTCTTCATAGAATATCTATGCAAGGTTCTTACAAATTGTTTAATAAGAAATCTTGTACTTAATCTGTATAATTAAGTTGATTTTAGAAATGAATCGAAAAGAAAAATCGAGTATCCAGAAGATAATAAAAGGAAAACTTTGGAATTATGGTAATGCCAAGTTTTATCTCTCCTTAAAGAAAAAAATTAGATATTTTGTTCCTTCTGAAAATTCTGGAAGAGTTAACCGAGTTTCAAAATGACTGATTAATAATACAGGCTCCAGTTCATGATTATATTTAATATAAAACCAAAAAAAAGCAAAATAATAAAGTAAATAGATCAAATTAATAGAAAAACAAAATAAAGAGACCTGCAAATAAAAAAATGAAACAAATAAAAAAATAAAACAGACTATGAACCTTAAAAAATAAATTAATAAGAATAAACAAAATAAAGAATAAGGTCACTTATGCTGCCTAATCTTCAAGGAAAAGATGATTTTCATTTTAACATTAAATAGTACAGATTCATACATCTCTAAATGTATTAGAGCTCAAGACCTATCCTAAAATGTAATTGAATCAAGGAACAAGCAGGTTAATTAATTACAATTAGACATAGGTTTTATAAAACCAAAATAAAATTTAGGTCATACAATTATTTTATGTATATTGTGATTAGTTTTTATACAAACAGAACCATCAACCAAAAATGTAAAATATTTCTGTTAAATCAATGTACTGTTACTTATTTATTTGATAATTTATTTACTCTAGTTCGTAGGTCAAGAATTTCATTCCAGTAAATCAGTAATTACTTATTTACTGTTAGTTATTTTATGATGAAATCTCAGAATTTCAATTTATTTTTCAGGAAAACATGAATTTGCTTCAAAATATTTTTTTAAAAAATATAAGCCTTTCTTGCTAGTTGCAATGGCACTTGTACATACGGAAAGTATAAATTAAATTATATAAGTAATAAAAAGAACAAATGACCATCAACAGTAATATAGATTGGATAAAAGAATTGTATTCGTTAAACACTGTTGTGAAAGGGAATTACTAAGAAAATTGAAGGAGGAAAACTTTCTTTATAAGAACTGAACATAGTGGTATTGAACACTTCAAAAGTGATAAGGCGGTAGATTGTCATTTAAAAATCATGACTTGCAGGATTCATTATTTTAATATAGGTTTATTAAAAACTACATTAAGTTCTCATAATGGTATTTAATGTCAGATAAATGAGTAAGAAAACAACACAAGATCTTTATAAAAACATAGACCAATAATAAATTACAAAAAGAAATACAAGAACAAATAAGATAATAAAAAGAAATGAGTTGGATCCTAGAACCAACATTTAATACAATAATTAAGTGCTTTGATACTATAATTTGGTAAATAATTTAGCTTATCTACCAGGGAATCTATAACCTTGAATGGAACAGTAGCTTAAATAAGAGACCGAGTAGAACACATAACTCCAAATGAATAGAGAGAATAAACAAGGACATCATTCATACTGTGACGTGCAGCGAATTAGAAAACGATCTATGACAAACAATTGAGGCATTTATAATATGCTATCAGATGGTTAATGTGACAAAAGGCCTAACAGATCTTCAAAGCAAACAGAAAAAAAAAAGTAAATGAATAAAAATTAGAACAAGTAAAATCAGCACAGATTTAATAAAAATGAAAATAATCAATAGTGAACATAAGCTATCGTCAACAAAACAATATAAACCATAAAAATATTTACTTGTTTTTTTAAAAACATTTTATCAACTGTTTTAAAAAGTAAATAAATTACAAGAACAATCTAAGATTAGATCTACATCATATATTTTTAAACATTGATATTTTTTTTAAATTTCAGTACCATTAAAATGATTAAATGAATCGGTTTTATGAAATTGTGTACTTGCAATTTTTTTAAAAAATGATTACATGTCAATGAAACCCAAGTAACTAAACTATAAATTTCAAAAATCAAAGACGAAACTAAAGTTTGGCACAGCATTGACAATAAAAGTGATATAATCACCAAAATTAAATGAAGTAATGTCGCCAGGATTAGATATTTATAGTTGGCAATTATGGGCTGACATTACAAGAATAAGATGAAAATTTCAGATATTCGCATAATAAAGTATTTGGATATTGATTTAACTTTAACTAAAACAATATATGTATATAATATTTTTACACTCTTTTAATTTAATTTTTCCACTCAGAAGTTACATATAAAAAAAGAGTAATGCACAAAATCTGATTTGTTTGATTGAGTGTAAGAAATTACCAGCAAAATAACATTTGACTAGGAAAATTACATAGGTTGAATTTAAACAATCAAAGTAAGCAAATGCAAATGATTAATCACATTGTTTCCAAGTGAGAAAACCCATTTCTCATAACATAAATTTATTAAATGCAATTTGAATTTTTTAAAAACTCATAGTTGTTTAATTTATAATGAGAAACCTAAAAAATAGTAACCCTGTAGATAACCAAATTAATAAAATGACTAACATGGAAACAACTGATTAAATAAATATTTTTTTAAAGAAATCAGGTGTTATTATATTTAGTGAAAATATTCAAGGAAGAATTACTTCTTAAATGTAACTGGACAATGTAAATAACAGCATCAGCAGTTCTAAATATGCAGCAATCTCCATTCAGATTCAAAAATTTGTACAGTTTTTTTTTACCACAAAAAGTGATTTAATTGAGTTCGTATAAATCAACAATTGTTTACAGAAAAATGAGACAATTTGGAAACAAGTACATATGAACCATTGCCAGGTGATTATTTTTTATTCCATTGCAACTGATTTAGTAGGCAGACATGGGGATTTAATTAAACCACAATACCTCATAACTTAGTATCACAAAAAAGGTCAGCTCTTTCTTTCTTAATTCATTGTAATTAATAGGAATGATCAGTAGTCTGATTTCATGGTTTTTCAATTTTTAAAAGGACTTGATCACTAGAATACAAGAAGGTACAAAATTACAAAACATTTAAAAATTAATTATGTCTAACCATGTTTATTTATATGTGCTAATCTATTAATGTATTTATGGGTATATTTACAAGGTTTAATTAATTGTCTACTACTTAGCATTTGGGTTCTTTTAACATTTAAGAGATGTGATGCAAATGTGTTGTTAATGTGGAGTGCTGCCAGCATCCTAGATCAAGTACCAATAATAATAAAAAAATAGGGGGTCGTCAGTAAATAATGTGATATTACTGAATGTAAGAGAAAACATTTATAACACTGAATATATGAGTTGATAAGTTGAGAAACCTCTTATGTCAATATTTTGGGGATATTTAAAATTTAGTGAATTTGAATTCTGTTGAGGTAGATGTGTGTTTTAAGTATTTTATAATAATCGTGTTATGGTTTAGTTTAGAAACCACTAAAGTCAGTATCTCTTAAGATTTCTCTTCTAACTGGGATCTGGTAAAAACTTATTCATTGGAA
This sequence comes from Halyomorpha halys, assembly GCF_000696795.3. NCBI lineage: Eukaryota > Metazoa > Arthropoda > Insecta > Hemiptera > Pentatomidae > Halyomorpha > Halyomorpha halys. Next base: position 161,288 of record NW_027112804.1, read on the forward strand.
TCCAGTTGATATAAAAGAAGTGCTATATAGAGGGTTCTCAACTTTTTTCTCTTTTATAAGCATTTTTTCTTTCTTTTAAAGTCAAAAGTTTTATCTTATTGATTTGTGAAACCCATAAGCCAAGCAAATATGTATTTTAATTAAAACACCATATTGACTCTCACTGCCGGTCTATGAGGTCTTTACTGGTTACACGACATATTGAGAGTTAGTCATATTCGATTATCAGTCTTTATTACACATTTAATAGTAATTATTTATTATCTTCCTTATTTCTGTAAAGTTGATTGATTGGAGAAACCTCTAATGACATTTATTACTCATCGTAAGTACATAATAAATTCAGTCAGTCACATTTTAATTGTAAGTATTTTTGGTTTCTCTTCAATCATTAAAATTTGACCTGAACTTTTTTTTTGTTTTCCAAAAATTTGTGTCTCAGTGACTAATGAGGTAACTGAAATCACCGATTCTTACACAAAACTAGAAAAAAAAAATACAGTCTCTATTGAAAATTTTAAAACAGTTACTAAAAACTCATGAAATAGCAGTTAGTAAATAACTGGTCAACATTTTGTTTATTAAATATCATTAGGACTGAAAATTATGTTGGATTCCAAAGAGCAAATATTTTAATTATTAATTGTATTTTATTTTTTTTTCATTTACACCTACTGTGTAATAAAATCAATCTTAGATATATTTGCCATCAATGTTATAGGGAACTCTTCAATTGCTATGAAGTGAGTAAACGTAATTGAATTCTGACAGAAATTAGGTAGTAGTTTGATTTTTCATGAATAAATAAAAAAACATTTACTGCTCTTCTGTGTCAGTGTGACAATTATATAGATTGAGTAATTTCTTTAAATTTTAACATTTCTTGTTGTTTTGCCTAGCCTTGTACTTTTGACACTGCATATTAATTTCTGCTTCTCGGAGTTAGCGTCATTGCTCACAAAGAGGTTTTGTATCGTTTTAATATTTTGAAACATAACTGCAGAAGATTGTACAGCATTTAATTATTACCTCTGGTATCTTATCCAGCATCCTTTCACAGTTACCAAAAATCAGAAACTTTTTTTTATTTGGCTGAAATATCATTCAATGATCACCCTCGTGTATACAAACATATAGATTAAAACATGGTTTTGCAGCATTCCTTGCTGTTTCAAAAGGAGTAATGAACCAAGGTAAAAATCTACAACCTCTGAATCGCCTAATAGGCTGTTGCAACCATTAACCATTTTATCTTGATATCATTTCTTAAACTAACTCCTACTCCACAAACTTGCATGATAGATGCTGTTGATGATGCAAATGTTGACTTGTAGAAACTTATAAACAAGTATTCTTCATTAGATTCATTTCATCCACAATGTTTTTGGTGCAATTTTAATTGTGAATTGAGCTTTATCTCAAAAAATCATATTCACTCACTACTGGTACATGCCATTTTCTATTTTTGTTATAAATAAGAAAAGGTATTAATCTTTACTCTACCCAAAATTATATATTCCTACCCCAGTGCTTTTCACAAAATGAATTCTAGCTTTTGTTTTATTTTTGCCAATTTTTGATAAATTAAATTTTACTGAATATTGAAGTACTGAGAAAGTAGTGTGCTGGCCCCACAATCTCCTATCATTACTGTAAAGCTGAGAATAAGGAGCATATATTGATAAAAACAAATCCTTCTTTAACTAATATTGATTTATTTGAAAGTTCCTTATCAATAAAAATTTACTTTAAATTTAATACTTAAAATTTGACCTCTTATTGTTGATTGTTGATATCCTATCTTCTCGTGATTCCAATTTGATACTATTCCTGAGATGTTTCTGGGCTCTTTAAAATTGGTTTCAAAGTAAATGTACCAGGGCCTGTTTCTATTAGTCTTGTAGATTTATCTTAATTCAGTTCTACAGACTTGTACAATAGTAAATTGTAGTTTAGTATTTTTTAATTCCTGTAATATCACTAATAGTCATCCCTATCATGAAAAAAATAAGTATTAGTATTATTACCACACTAGTTTCTACATTTGTACTATGAACTAATACTATTAGCTTTCATTATGAAACAGGGCCCAGTGGACATAGTGAAATTTGCTGATACTAGTGTACTTTTAAATCTTTACTGTATTTCGTATGAATAAACTTGACAGGTACTTACTTAGTTGTTACTAGTTTTTCCGGTTGCTAAGTACTTACTTATAAATTTGTTAAATAAAAAACAAAAATTACTTTTATAACCTATAACTCCTAGTATTTTCTCAAGCTAGAAAGAGAGAAACCTATTTTTGGTTAGTTACAACTATGGGAGCTCCTTAAGCTACAATTTAAAAGTGATGATACATATATTTTAACTGGTAAGTTTTTATCAGAAAAAATAGAAGCGTGTAGTAGAGCTATCACTTTAAGAACGAAGATGGAGATCTTTCTTAGATTTTGTGGAGGTCCTGGGTATCAGACAGAAATTGCAGAAAGAGATGGTTTGCATGGAACATCTGTGTGCAAGAAAATTCACTATATGACGGAAATAATGGCAAAATTTAAGATCCTATAACATTCCATTTGACTCAAAAGTGAAGTTAATGAAGGAAATGTTGCAGAGAAGATTCCATTTATTTGCAGTTGTCAGAGCCTTAGACCAAACACAAATTGAAATCCTAAAACCAACAACGCTCAGAGACTAGTACCTAAATAGGAAAAGCTACCCTAGCTTAATTGTACAAGCAATTTGCAATGCTCGGGAAACATTTACAAGCTTCAGTTCTGAGTGGCAGCATCTATCATGCAAGTTTGTGGAGTAGGAGTTAGTTTAAGAAATGATATCAAGATAAAATGGTTAATGGTTGCAACAGCCAATTAGGCGATTCAGAGGTTGTAGATTTTTACCTTGGTTCATTACTCTTTTTGAAACAGCAAGGAATGCTGCAAAACCATGTTTTAATCTATATGTTTGTATACACGAGGGTGATCATTGAATGATATTTCAGCCAAATAAAAAAAAGTTTCTGATTTTTGGTAACTGTGAAAGGATGCTGGACAAGATACCAGAGGTAATAATTAAATGCTGTACAATCTTCTGCAGTTATGTTTCAAAATATTAAAACGATACAAAACCTCTTTGTGAGCAATGACGCTAACTCCGAGAAGCAGAAATTAATATGCAGTGTCAAAAGTACAAGGCTAGGCAAAACAACAAGAAATGTTAAAATTTAAAGAAATGACTCAATCTATATAATTGTCACACTGACACAGAAGAGCAGTAAATTTTTTTTTATTTATTCATGAAAAATCAAGCTACTACCTAATTTCTGTCAGAATTCAATTACGTTAACTCACTTCATAGCAATTGAAGAGTTCCCTATAACATTGATGGCAATTTTATTTAAGTTTGATTTTATTACACAGTAGGATTAAATGAAAAAAAATAAAATAAAATAAAATTAATAATTAAAATAAAAATAAAATTAAATATAATAAAAAAAAAATTAACAAATGATTATACTTTGGAAAGTAATCCAAAATTTGTAGGAGCAATATTGCAGAGAGCTGAAAAGGAATAATGGCAATAATAGTATTGTGAATTGACATTAAAGTTCAATGAAAAGAAAGAGACCTGAGACACATGTTACTGACATTGCATCTTATTTGATACCTCGATAGACTCAAAGCACTTCCATCAACTTTTTTCTCCAATAACTTATTATTAAATTGATAACCTATTGATCCTACCCATAACCAATATTTCCATCAATGAGAAATGTTAGGGAAAATAAAGTTTTTAATATAATTAAACAATGTAATTATTTAACATTAAAATAAAAATTACATTCATTAAAAATATGAAAGCCTAGTTAATTTATTCTATTTTTAATGATACATATTATATAGTTGGCCTGTACTTGAAAGTAAAGTTAAACAGTTTTGTTTGATTTTTAAAAATTTATTCACGATTTGTTTCCTCCTTTTCCAATAAGGGGTCTTGATCAGAACTGGTAAATGAAACATGTGACAAAGTCTTTAGCAGGTACAGAAATAAACAACTTCCTTTTTCTTTGTCCTCCCAATTCTTTAGACCAGAAATAATTGCTTTAATGTTTACTAAACCGGAATCTTAACTCGTTAACAGAACTATAATAGACTATAAACAATATCCTTACAAAATATAAATGAGAGAAAAAATTATCTGGACTGATCAGAGTAGACATGTTAGTTCACAAGGGCCCCAACCTCAACTGAAAGGGATCTATAGGGGATTTGTTCATCACTTGAGTCAGTGGAACCAGCCAGCAATATGTTGTATTTGATATAATTAATAATATAACAGTGTTGGTTATAAACAACAATATATCAACAAGTTAAGGTGAGTACAAGCTCACCTTTCATGTTGGAGTATCACTTATGAACTAAATAAGTCACAAAAATTTGCTATAATGACCATCCTTACATGATATAGCAATCTTCCTACATCTTATGCAATTTAAACTAGTATGACAGTAAAAAGATATAAGTATTAATCATCAACTTTAAGGGAAAATAATTCATAAATAAGGTTAACTTCAACCAACTGTTGATTTACAACTAATACTCTATTAACAATAAAATATATTTTTAAAACACATTATTCTTCCTAGGGGTGAAGCAGAAGAAATCCTTCGAATCATAAACTGGCATTGAAGAATTTTTAAAATAAATGTTATTTAGATTCTTCAATCAATTAAAAAGACTTTTTTAAAAATCTATTATTCTTAAATAATCATTTTCAAAGTAAACAAAGTATCATCTTCAACCATTTAGTTTCTACAACAAGGTCATAAGCACTATTTCATATATAGCTGTGTTCAGATGAACATCGACAAAAACATTAGAAATCTTCTTCTAAAATAGAGAAAAAATAATGCAATATATTTTTTTAACGGTGTTGAATGAACTGAAGGGATGAAATTTAATAAAAGAAATCTAAAGTGACAATAATAAACAACTTACCTATTTTTACCACTGCTGACAATACAACTAAAGCGAGCTACTACCTGGGGAATCACAGAAACAACTCTAAACTTCGCACAAAGGAACAACACAACGACATCAAACTTTTTTAAAAATAAACAAGGAGGTTCACACTCCAACTGTGCATTATGAATAAGAGCTACCAACAACCCGAAATTGTCCTTATATTATTATTTTAATTTTTTATGTATAAAAATGTTATATCAAAGATCTTAACATTTATAAACTTCTAAATTCATTTTTGAATTATTTTATTAGTGAATAAGAACCTTAAATCCTGAAATTAAATTTATTGAGTAGAATAATTTAAAACCTAAAATCAATCGGTCGGAATGTACTGGGTACATAAAGATAAAGCTTACTGACTAATCGTTTCCCTTATCTTTTTCCCTCTCTATTCACGAGATTAAACTTAAACTCCATTAAATAACAGTTATGAGCTTAACACCATATCTTGATAAGGATAATAATAACCACAAATTAGTATTTTAAGAATGAAGACTGAAATAGAAAACATAACTTTTTCTCTTGATTTATAAATTGTCAACCGTCGCAAAATCCTGATCACAAGGGATTATGCTGTGCTCTGAGTTAATGCCACGTCAGGCATGATGAATAGTATAGCCCATCATTGGTATCCCCTGGTCATGAAATTTAAAAGCAAGTTTAAAATTGTTCTTTAACAAGCGAGCTCCTTTTACATCTTCAGCTGGCATCTGAAAATATAGGCTTTACATATTACAAATTTGCTGGTAGATTTAATTTGTTAATTGTTTTATACATTTGCTCAAAAAGCGCAATTGTCCGATATCGGCTTGCCTCATTACACCAGATAGTTCGGACCTGTGCTGCTGTTCTCCAGTTTCTGACTTTCTGAAATGCTGTTTTTATTGTTATTTGGTGTATTCCTTAAACTAATAAAACTTATACATAGGTTTTTATATGTTGTCTATGTTATAATAATTTATTAGATTGAGAAATACTTGCAATTATCACTAAGTTACTACGAAGAAAAATAAGTATGACTATGCCCAGCCTATGATCTATTTATTAGAGTGTCACTGACGTGTGGTATCCTTGAATGTTTGCAGCCTATCAACAGCGAATTAGGAACCTGCTTTTTGTAAACCTGACTCCTTATGAGCTCACAATGCAGTAGCTATTACAATTCGGAATTTAAAGGGAAGGAAGATGTCAATGCTCCTTCTAAACTCAGTGAATTCTTTCTTCCTTCCCTTCGAATTATTAGCCACGATAATTCCTATGATATCCGAAATTCTTTCCACCTATTACAATCATTTAACCTCTCTGACAACTTTATCTTAACTTGATTTGATGCCGAAAGCGTTTTTACTAACATTCTCATTGACAAAGCCCTTCATACTGTAGAGAAGGACTGGACCATTACTGCATCTGATACCACTCTTGACCTCATCTGACAACTTGAATCTTTAGAACTTTGCTGTAATTCTGGTTACCTGACCTTACATCATAAATTTTACAACAAGATTTCCGCTCTTGCCAAGCGAAACTGCCTTGTTTCTATTATGTGATATTTCTAATATAGTCTTCAATGTCCTCCTCGACTCTATAATTCCGTTATTTTCTTACATTATAATTTTTATTAGGAAATACCTTATTCTTAATCCTGACAGAATCCGCGAAATCCTATCAGCCTTTAACTCCTACCACCTTCAGTTTAGGTTACGCAAAATTGACCATTCCCTCCCTTTCCTTGACCTAATTGTCATTAAGAATTTCGATGGTTTCCTATCTAGTGTGGTTATTATACCAAACCTACCTATTTCGAAAGACTCCTTAACTGTTTTTCTCAACATCCTCATTACTAAAAAATCAATGTTGCTAAAAACCGTATCCACCGCAAGGTCAGGGTGAATTTCGGAAAGTCATTGTTTGGTGTGTCTGCACTTAATAATGCATTATCATTCCATTGTATTCCATTCCATCCATCATTTGTATTTTTGTTCAGGGTTTCATTAAAATATTCTTCCCAGTTCTGCAATTGTCTCTCCACCATGTTCCAGATCTGCTCTTACTTATCTTTTGTTGGCATATTTCTCTTAAATTTTCCCTTCCCACCTGCAAGCGGGAGACTTTATGAAGTTTTCTAAAATCTTTCCTTTTTGCTATTTATTCTGTTAAATCATCAATCCATTTTCTTTTGTCTCTTCGAACACTCCTTTTAGCTTTTTCTATTTAAACCCCTGAACCCAATTTTTTATGTCGGCTTGTTTTAACAAGGTTTATTTAATTTTTACCGAACAACAGATCTTTAATATCTTTCCACGTTTCTGCAGCGAAATAATCTTTTCTCAGAGGATTTCTAAGCCTAGAATATCTTTAAATGCAATCAGTCCAATGGTTTTTGATGCCGAGCTTTTTCTACACAGTTTAAGTCTAAACGAGTTTCAGAAAGTATGTATAAATGTTGAGTTACTGCTGAAGTTTCAAATTCGAACTTATGGAATAGACGCTTGGTAGGACTGAGATGTTTTTTTATAAATTGTGAGAATCGGGCCATCCTTCTATCGTACGTGATTCCTCAGTAATGGATTTTATTTATCTCTTGCATTGGCCGACTTTCGGAATAAAAAATGTTTTGAGTCTAAGCACGACGATATGTGTTCAAGAGACAGTGAAACTTGTGTTGGGTCAGTATGACATGTATATAATATTATTTGATATAATATTTCAAAAACCCTGATACTGGGTATTCATCATTCATGTACTCATTACTGCTAGTGGTATATGGTAAGCAGGAATGAAAGGTATACTGAAGAACCTTAATTTTAACTAAAAGAGTTCAGGTCTTTCCACATTGCCTCTATGCTGGAGGGAACCAGTCACTAGACACAATATAGGAAAACTTACATTATGACTAGACCCCTGGATCTATTTTGGCAACTAGGAAGAGGAGAAATAGTCTTCAAAATTTGGGGGTGTTTAGAGATGGTAGGCTGTTTAACTAACAACAAAAATTATTTTCTGCCCAAATACTTTAATTCTGGTAGAGCCTCAAAGGGGCATTGTTTAACGGAATCCTAACATAAATAACATTCATGTTAAGATCTGTTGTAATAATGAATTTATTTAGGATCAGTCATCTAGGATATTTCTGTGAACGAGTTTTATCGATAATAAATACTATAATTTGGCATTTATAGAGTAACATAATTTGATAAACATATATATTTAAGAGAAAAATTAATTACCTGGTCTTGATTGGATATTACATTTTGGTGAGCTTTAAATGTCTTCCAGGTGGCAGGGCCACACTGAGTAGGTCCCTATGGTTGATTCATTATCCTGCTGCAAATTTTTTTTGCAATGTATGTGCCATTACTGTTGGTGTCTGGTTATTTTAAGGTTCCTGAGCTGTGTGTAAATAATGTTACACAAGGATTGACCCCCTGCAGTACACTGGTTTATACTGCCTTATTGCAGTTTTTAGAACCATGAGGAAAAAAAGTTGACAGTATTAAACTCAGTCAAATGTTTGCATGCCATGTCAAGTCTTGTCAACACAAGGACAAAAAGTAATCCTTACCAACCTGGAACCTACTAAGATGTAAAGGGGTCAGATTGATCTTATCTAGGGAGTCCTGTGCAATTAAACATTTTGTCATCAATGAACAAGAGTTCACAAATGGACCCTTGTCCTGATATGTCAAAGAAGCTGCATAGAGTGATCAAAGAATATTCAGGGGAATGTGTTTGGTACTAAACTCACAGCAAAGTGAAGAAAAAATAAAGGATAGCTATAATCAACAATTCTCCACTTGCATACACTATGTAGGTATCATAAACAATGTAAAGTATCAACAGTAGGGCCTATAACGACAATGGAAAACATTTCATTCCTATCTGCAGAATATCTACTTATAGGGTCAGAGGTACACCAGAAAGTGAGAAAATGATGCCTCTAAAACATCTCATCACCGATTTTATGTTCTGTAAGACATGGAAAAACAAGAGCTGAGTAAGCTAAGGTTTTGGTGCTGAAGAAGCCAGAACAAGTCTCAAATGTTAAGCCCCAATTCTTACAAAGAAATAAAGTATAAAACAAATAAATCCTTACTATAGGAATTTGATTTTAGAAGAGGATGTGTCAAGACTCTTTCCAAGATGCACAATGAATGTGATCAAAGGAAACGCCCTTTGGTTAGTGAAAACAACATTCTCTTTCACAAATAAAAATGCTGCTGAAGAAACTTTTCTAAGCAGTAATTTTAAACAAGATATAATATTACAAATTATTTTAACTTAAAAGACCCTTAATAAAGCCATACAAGTGATTAAAACCTCAAAGCATTAGCCCTCAAGCCCATACACATGGTGTATCATCCTAGACCATCTTGGATTTATATTTGCAGAGGACTGTGCCAGTGTATTTCTTCCATTTACCCAAAATTAGAGCCTGCTGGGGAAATGGGCTACAAATTTTGAAAGTGAACTTCATGCTATAGTACAATTGCTGGAATTCATGCTATTTTTCTGATTTCAAATACTAAGGCCAAAAGAGAAATGCAAATAGTAATCCTGGTTGACTTGAAAGAAGCAATTCTGGCCAGTTCTACATCTGATGAAGGGACTCAATTACAATTAACTGCAAGGACATCATAGAACTGCTGTTAAGAAAGATAAATTGAACTTTAAAGTACCCCTAGTTGCTTCCACAGTAATGAAATGGCAGTTTGAAGCTGAGGATTCGGGTAAAAAAAAATATTTGGTAACATTTAACTATACAGGGTGTCTCAGGGTTAAGTGGCCAAACTGAAAATATAAACTAAGGACCTCAAAACAAGAAAAAAATTTCCTCTGAAGGTATGTCCGCAAATGCTTTGTTTAGGAGATATTCACACCCAAAGATTCCCGTTGTTATGAATTATTTAGGTTATAAGAAATAAATAAAACTTATTTATTTGTTCAAACTACTTTATTAATTAAATGTAAACATTTAATTCATTTTAAATGTTGTTCAAAGTGATTTCCTTAAGCATTAAGACAGGCTTGGCATATTTCTTCAACAGCAGCAGTGGCAGAATGGCACACAAGATTCAATTATCCTTCTTCGTAAGGGATTAAGATCATTCACGGCCTTCCACAGACTTTTTGTTTAAGGTCATCCAAACAAAAAAATCTAGAGGTGCTAGGTCTGGAGAGTGTGCAGGCCAAGCCACTGATTGGGATAATTGAAATTTAGCCATTGTCATGGACCTCTTCTGTCATGTGCAGGACAACCATCTAATTGAACTCCCTTCTCAGTTGCCATGGAATATGTTATAGTAAATCATAGTAATCATTATTAAGATTCCAGAAATGTACCTGCATTGAGTCAAGGTGGCAAGAAATGCGGACCTATTAAAATATCTATTATCCCCAACCACACATTGTACCGAAACTGGTGCTGAAAATGATGCTTACAAATTGTATGGGGATTTTCCTGCAAACAGAGGCGATTATTTTTCTGAATAAAGATACCTCTTCTTGGGAATGGTGAGTACTCTGAAAGCCTCTTACAATATTGTCTATTATCTCCAATCACACATTGCACTGAAACTGATGCTCACAATTGCATGGGGATTTTCCTGTGACTAGGGGTAATTATTTTTCTGATTGAAGATACCTCTTCTTGTGAATGGTGAATACTCTGAAAGCCTCTTACAAACTGATAAATGTTATTGACAGTTCCCAATGCTAATTCCAAATAGTATTAATCCTTATGTTGCCAATGGTTATTAAGGAAATATTAATATTCTATCTAATCCATCTCCTAAACAAAGCATTTGTGGACATACCTTCAGAGAAAATTTTTTTCTTCTTTTGAGGTCCTTATTTCATTTATCCTTAGTTCATAATTTCAGTTTAGCCACTTAACCCTGAATAACACCACCTCTGTTGCCCACTTATCACATACTTTACCATAGATCTTATACGGCAAGAAACATCAGTTCAGAAATATTAAAATCACTTTTTTAAATTTATTTATTCACAGAATTTAATGAGGTTCTTACAAAATAAATCTTGACTCTACGACTGTTCAAAAGTGAATGGAAATCCATAGGTTGCATCAGGGGTAGTAAGGAAGTACCATAGGTCCAGCAACCAATAACACTTTCAATCAATATCATTGCATTAGAAAGCGTTACAAACAAACCAATATCAAATTAAGCTGGATTTATTCACGTTTTAAGAATTAATAATGGCCATAGATAAATATAACAATGTTTATTTCTTCATATTTTATCATATCTGGGATGATTCATCCCTATATACCTGAGGAAATATTTGACTTAAAATATAATAACAATGATATCAAATAATAAAAATAAATACACAATAGTTTTTAAGATATAGTATTGCAACAATTTGGTCTTTTAATTAAAATAAATGAATAGTTAAAGCTCCAATGGGATAAAAGGCATCAATTGATATTCAACTCTGTTATAGTTGCAGTTTAAAGTTACAGAAATAGAGAAAGTATATTGGTTCACCATTGGAGGAAACACGGGAGTATAAGTGGCTGTATTAAGCGAAAACAATCTAAACCATTGATAAAACTTACATGAAATCATAAATTTTGTTTCTAATCTTAGGAAATATTTCAGTTATACTCAAGAACTGAAAGAAAACAATGGGATTAAATATTAGGAAATTTTAAGTCATTATATACAAAAATTGCGATCTAACGTATTGGTACTGTGGATTAGATCAGTTTTTATATTACTCTTACTAACTAAAAAGAATGTACAAAATACTTTGAACATCACAAGTTAAAAAACCATCATCTTTGCAACATGAATAAATAGAAATAGAAGCTGTTTTATCACCATTGGAAAACTACTTTTAAATGATTCATAAAATAAAAAAAGTTTTTATATATAAAATAACAACCTTAAAATAAAGAACTTTATTAATGCTATACAATCGTCAGTAAGGTATACTGAAAATTAAATAATAGTACACATACTTAAAAAAGACAAAAAATAATCAATCTTTGATGCTATATTTTACCATTACTATCATAATCTTTTATAAGAAACTTTATATTTGAAATTCCACGATCAATTGTTTTTTAATTAAAAATAAAATAATTGATAACTAATGTCTCAAAATAAAATATATAACTATAATAAATAAAAATTTTCCTAATAAAATAAAATTGGAATTGCATAATTTCATATACAATGAAAAAGAAGTATCATTGTTATGTTTTTATTTCTGGTTATGCAAACAAAATTAACAATAAAAACATTTTTATTTAAAATTAATTATCTTTAAGTTCAGTAATGAATTCTTAAATGAATCTGGACAGTAATATTAATAAATTGAAGATTTCAAAAGTTCAACACAATGTGGATTTGAAATTTACATAACTTGTAAAATTTCTTATACCACTAGTTACAAAAATCTTAAGACTAGATGATGGATATATATAGTTTTGATGGTTTGAAGAAGTTATGTACATGTTTACTATTCCTTTTGAGTTGATTCAGCACTGTCGAGAGTAGGATTAGTTTCGATGTGTTCTGTTCCAGTTTCATGAACATCAGCATTATCACTAATTACACTATTAATTTTGCTAAGTTCAGTAGATTCTACTAATTCACTGGTCGCCTCCGCGGCAAAAAATTCTGAAGAGAAATTAGTCTGAGATTCAGAAGGACCAATATCAGCAGGCACGAAATCTTCTTCCCCTGGTGGCTTCACTACCTCTGTATCTTTTTCAGCCTCGGAATACAAAGGTGGTTGATTAGAGGGCTGGGAGATATCTGATTCTGAAAGGCTTTCTGGCTGGACCAAATCATTAGTAGATACACCAGACCACCGAGACTTCCTATGAGATTCTCCAAATTTTTGAGGTTGGCCACCAACAGCACAGGATTGTACATTGTCATTTTCCATAAATTCAGACTGTGAACCATCAGCATGATCTGGAACAGAGAAAAAAAATTACAAACGGAAATTTCAGAGTATAATAAATCTAACGATTAATTTAAAAAATGTCTTTAGTTAGAAAACGATTGTTGGAAATGGGTGCTAGTAGGCAAAATAACAATCATGGTGGCTAAGAGTAATGAAGAATCAAGTACTTTTTTCTTAGGTATGATCTTGATATGTAGGTAAGTTAAGATCTTGTTCTTGACAATACCAATGTAATATGAAAAAAAATAATTGCAGGTTGTTTTTTGTTTATTAGAATAACGAATTTCATTTAGTAACATACGACATTCAAACTTCTGAGATAAGGGAGGCCTCTTCACTATATTAAATACAATTAATACAATTTTTTTTTTAATTTTATAAATACAATGCAACACTAAAGCCCAACAAACAAATTGGAATAATGCCAATACCGCCAAAACCTGAATTTAAAAACCAACAAGTCAACATGTCACCAACTTTTATGAGAATCATGAGAAACCAATGAGACATTATAACTCTCTATTATAAGGACAATAAACTATTAAATAATTTTATTAATAAGCAAAATTAATGTTTGGAGCTAAATGATAAAATGAAGAAAAATAAAGATACTTAGTTGCATATAAAGTTCCCTATCACAATTGAATATTTACAATAAGGGTGAAACCCATTAAGCATTTTTTATATTTCTCTGATTAAAGCTCTTCCTAATTTTCTTGTAATAGTCCACAATAAAGAACATTTGGTTCTTTCCCCTGCACTTTAACTCCACTTATAAAATTATTACCCTATAATTCAGTCTTCCCATAACCACAAAGAGCACTTATTTATCTTCAGCATAAGACACTTCAGATTTTATTATCATTGAATCTTTCTATGATTTTTCTCATTATTCCGTTATACTAAAAATACCAAGATTAACATAAACAAAACATTCAACACCATTAATCTTATGTTACTGCATTCTTATCTAAATATTTCAACTTCTTTTTCCAAATGATTTAATGGGTCCAATAACTTTTAGTTCAGCCGTTCTGTGTTTGATCTTCTCCTTTCCAATTTTTAACTAGTGTAGGAATACTAAATTTTCATCCACATTCACTTTCTTATGAGACAGCAACCTTAATATCAAGATCCAGGCAACCCTCTAATAGTAAATTGTTTTTTTATGAAAAATTTAACACTTTTTTTACTGCGAGTTCGAACTTCAAATTTTGTAAGAGTATACAACTTTATTCAATTATTATATTTTCAGAAATAAACTGTTGGTCCTTTTACACTTAATTAATCTAACAGATCAATGTTTAATAATTGGAGATGGTAGGGGGTGCGGTCAGCAAAGAAACAACATAAATAAACAAAAAATATTTATTTATACCGTTTTGACCTGAGTTTCAGGTCATATTTCTTGTTTCTTTACTAACCGCACCCCTCCCCTCCCCCCCGACCATCTTCTCTAATCAGTAATCTACGGTCAACTATCTACACCTCCTCATGATCAATGTTTAAATAGCTCCCTTACTAGTGTAGGGATATAAACTTTTTTAAGACCAAATATCAATTGACAAATAAGAAATAACTATTACTCAGAGATTGATATTAATCAAAAGCTGTTACTTTAATAATACCAGGGTAAAAAATAAATAAAATCACTTACCTATCCATAATTTTCCACTTCTATGAAGATGTTATAAATAATTGTACATAGTTGGTCGACTGTATGTAAATTTATGAAGTGATCACAATAGCAGCCAAGAAAAACAAAAATTAAAAAAAGTGGCAATTATTTATTAAGAGCTGACATTTTGATCCACGTAGCAGGTCTTCAACAGAGCTGTTAGATATATCTTACCTGTAAACATTGTCAACAACACTTAGATCAGACTGATTAAGACCGACAATGTGGGTCAAAATGTAGGCACTCAATAAAGCTAGTACTTTTTTAAATGTTCTTTTTCTTAACCGCAACCTGGAGCATTTTCTAATCATTATTTAACCTTGACCATTGTTTAAAAAATGTTGGAAAAGAAAATGTAAAATAAACTAAAAAAAAAGTTGATTTCCTTAATTACCAAAGATTAAAATATCTCTACCCCAAATTACCCATTAACATAAATAATTTAAATTTTACTGCTAACACAATTTTAACATTTAATAATCACTGCAAACAACTCCTTAATTCTAACAGGACCAACATCAATCTATATAACTAAAATTAATGGAAAACTCAAAATTAAAGAACAAAGTTTTTAATAATTTTCTAAACAAGATCCTATCTATTGGCTACCTGAAATTAAGACAGGTAGAACATAAAAGGGGGTTACTAGACCATTCAATGAAGAGCAGTATTCTGGATATTGTGGAAGGAATTACTTGAAGTTTACCGCTGGTTCGAAATATCTCTCTTATTAATCACCATTAATCCAAAAGAAATCAGACTTGTTTAAAAGCCAGTGTTATAATTATTATTATTATAACAAATCCGAGCAATAGTACAAAATAAACTTGATTTAAAACTAATGAAACCTCGTGAGTAATTGGTATCAAATGAATCAGGTCAAACAACTCTAGATTGTAAATCAGCTTACAAAAATAATTCTGATGTTCTGGTATTCACTATTGCTGAATTTTTAAAAATTCATCAGAATATACCTTGACTGGGAATGGACAAATGACCATTTTAGATTGTATATACCAACTATACTATATATAGTTATGGTAAACTATGGTAGCACAAAGTTTCTCGTTCTTACAAGTATTCTATGGACCTTTCATTAGCTTCCCCCTCCACTTTTTTTTTGTTCCCCTTAAGTCATAAGCGAATAGGTCAATTAATCCTTGCTCTGGAAAATAGAAAGTTTTACTTGAAATCAAAATTAAACAGATTTGTTTAAGAGACCAGCTTAATAACTATAACGTTCAATGACAGATAATAATGGCATACATTTAATAATGAATTTCCAGTAATAAAAGAACACTATTAAGTCCTTTGGTACGAAATCAGTATAGTATAGATAGGTTTACTCTTGTGGATAATAATTTATGGTTGTTTAATAACCTGTCAAATATAGGACTAATAAGTCGATGGATAATTAAATGCTTCAGACTGATTAGGATCCTATTTAAACAATGCAAAATAATGAATTAAGGTTGAAATAATGCAAACCTAAATTTGTTTAATAAGAAATCAAAAACCATTACATGGGTTGATTGACAGTAATTGAAGATCACTTAGTAACAGAAAAACAACCCTCTTACTCTCTGCTTTTCTCAATATGACCAATTAAAATAATCTTCACTTAGATGTCATGACCTTACTAAATTATTGAATATATCACATTAGCAAATGTCAGAGTAATTAAGATTGTTCTACACATAAAAACAAATAAACACACGAATAATTAATATTTTAAGAGTAGTTTTTTTTTTTTTAATTATTCATAACTAAAACAAGATTATATTCTAAAATCCTTATAAATATAAGTGGTAAACTTAAAATCAACTAGAATCCAAAATAGAAAATTTTATTAACTTTCAGGATAATATGGTCCAGAGGTTTATTTACTTTCATGAGTTATTGATGTACTTCATAATTAGTTTCCCATGAACTATTGAACTAATTTTTGAATTATTATAAAAAAATAAACTAAATGAATAGTTCTGAAACTTTCAATCAAAAATATGATTTAAAAAAAAAAAAAAAAGGTCAACTCAGAAACAGTTTTATTTCTTTAAATAGTGGCCTCTTCTCATTATCAAACAGGTTGCCATTGATGACCATCTATATATTGCCAAACATCACCTAAAAAATGGCATTGTTAGATTTTTGTTGAATCAAACAAACCAAAATCATTAAATGTATATGAGAACCATTGCACATAACAATGACATATAGTGGTGCATAGTCCAACTAAATTTCACTTTTCAATGTTTAAAACATACTTTCATAGGTGCCCTGAACTAATTGATAATTTTTCTTTTTACAAGATAATGTGATTAAAGAAATTTAACAGCATATTTACAGCTTTAGCCTTAACAATCACCATTAGGGACTTCTGTAGTTTATTAGATATATTGAAAAATTCTTAAAATGATATTGACATCATTTGAAAACACGTGGGAAGCATTCATCGATCTAGAGAAGGCTCGAAATAAATGAAAAGCAAAATATATATATTGTTCCAAGAGTACTCTCTACAGAATTGCATATTGAAATCGGAAATTTAACATTTATAAGATTTTCTGAATTTATATGTTAGTGTTTCCTAGTGAACATTATCCATTATTTTAAAGTGGATATCAAAGAATATGACTCCAAACAGGATTTAAAATTTATTAATCTCCTAACTCCCTATAATCATTCCTTCTTACTTATGTTCCTTGTATAATAACTGCAGGTTCCTTTAATTCAAATCCCCTCTCAGACTATGTAGATGAGAAAGTCATAACCTTTGTTTGTCTTCTTTGATGTTGCAAAAGATTTTGTTGATCAAACAATTTTCCTATCTTAACTTTACATTTACAAATCTGATAGTGTCTTAAGCAGGCCCTTCATCAACCTTATTTATATATATATATATATATGTACATAAATAACCTATCAAACTTTACTTTCTTCCTTTATCTTCTTATGTCATCTTATTGAATTCTTATTACTTGTTCACATCTATCAATCAACTCATGGAGGTCCCTCACACCCAATCATATAAGTAGAATTTTTCAAAGAACGATCATCTCAACCAACAGTTAAGTATTCCATTTGGACCTTCAAATACCCATTGTAGAAAAAGGTGTTACTCACTTTGAATTGTTTTTCATGCAATGCACTTTTATTAATTCATGTTTGTTTTTGTTTTAGAGGGCTCAGAAAAAAAACAAAAAAATTCACCACTCCCAAAATAATTTGTATGCAGATGAACCCTTCCTATAATAGTATTTCTGGACTTCAAAAATTAATTGTAACTAAATCCAAAAAAAAAAAAAAAACCTGAAGCAATTCAGATCAGATCCATCCCTCCTAACCCTTATAGCATACTAGTCAACAATATACCACATAGATTTAGATAGACTCAGTTCGTTTTTAGGAGAATTAGGGTCGGCATCTATATTATTTAGAGTTTTTAACTGAAGGTAGATTTTAGGCCGAAAGTAGTTTGTTTTATTGAGTAATTTTTACTCACTGAAATTGTAAGTAATGTTTTGTTGGTGTACTAATTTTATTTTATAGTATTTTACAATAAAAATAATTTCGTAATCTGTCACTAACTTATTAGATTTCAAAATGAGTAGTTGACACTGCTTCCCACATCCATCTCCCAATACCCTCTAGGAAAGATGTGACTGAATAGATTAATTAATTGTTACATAAGATCTATTTTTGGTGTTCCCATAGCCTCTAAGCGATTATGAGTAAGGCAAGTTTTCCTAAACTTTCAACAATGTTTTCTAATTCCTTGAGAGCAAAAAATCTTCCTACTTTGCTCCATTTATCTACTAAATGAGATTCCAACCTACCATTTTGTATAAACCTTTTCAAGGAACTGCTTCCTTTTAAAAATCTTTTATCATTTATATTACATTGTTTTGAAGTACTTTACCTATTTCCATTCCTACAGCTTCCTACCTAACCTCTTTTACTTCTCCTTCTCTTACATACATGTAAAGAATAGATGTTCAGGCAAGTTTTTATATCATTAATTTTTCAATATATACTTCATTTAAATTCCAAATATGCAATCAGACAAATGATATTTGAATTGTGTTGGTTATTATTAGGGGACAAAGATATCTCACAATTAAGATTGATTTTCATATGAGACTATCTGCATCAAGCGTCATTACTCCCATGGGTAACCCCTATTTTTGTAACATATTCAATAGAGCAGTCTAAAGCCTTGTTTTGGTCAATTTTTCATAAATTTATTTTTTAATCCCTTGGTTCAAATAACACCTGCCTGCAGAAGGAATCCTTTTATTTCTCCCTGAAAACTTAACTTTCACTGAATTCGATAAATTTCTGCTCTGGATATAGATACATAAACTATGTAGCATTAAATTAGTTAAAGACAAAACAATAAATTGTATTGGAGGATTAATTTGTTATTTCATTTTACAATGGAAACTAGTCTTCAAAAAATCTAATAGTATAAAGATAATTTAGAGATATTTTCACAATATTATATATACTGACAGTAATAAGAAAATAGTTAATATGGAAGGTTGCTGCAAAAGGAGTTAAGCAAAACCCAGGCAAACCTAACCTTAACCGAAATGTCTTTTTTAGACTAAACTGGTCTCCAGATTAAATTATCTCAACGATAAAACACACAGAGAAGAAGTACACTGAGGCTAGGCTAAACAAAACCAGCAATACTTTTTTTAGACTCAGAAAAATGAAGTGGGTTAGGTTATGTTAAATCCAAGATCCTTGATTAGCAACTATCCCTTAGTAGGTTATTATTGTAGTTTTATGAACTCAAATGAAAATTTGATAGTAAATATTAAGATTTTTCAACTATATAAGAATCATATGATTAATAAAAAAAGCTAAATCAAATATTTGAAACAAAGTCATGTGAGAGTGGTGGGAAAAGCTGACAATAGGTAGTGCATGAGGTGAGTGTTGAAAAAACAGACAATCAGACCAGGTGTTTAAATTAAATTAAATTAGAGCTAGCTATTTATTTCTAAACTACTGCCAAGTAATTTAGAGTAATGCCAGATACTCGTTTATATCATCTTAATAGTATATGAAACCCTTATTGTCAATAACTGAAATGAACTAGAATTAATACTTTTTGGCCTTTTAAAAAATATCATGACATGATATTAAAAAATAATATTGAAAAAAAAAAAAAAGATGCGTAAATGAAACACAGACAGAGGCACGAAGCTGTGCTTAGCCTATCATTTCCTCATCCTTTCCTTCCTCTGGGGTGCTAACTGAATGGTTTACTGTTTACATATTTTTCTATATTTTCTAGTGCCCTAAATTCTTTTAATTTGGCAATAAAGAGATCATAATAAAGTTTCTCATAACCCAAATTCTATTTATTTCATACTCTCCAATTATTTTAGGTTTATATTATAACTTTGTTTTGATTTTTATCTCTTTGTATCTATATCACTGATTGTTCCTGAAAGTGGAGGATTATTTTTTCAAACCAGTCCTAAATGTCGGCATAATTTCTATTTCTTTACTAATAAAGGAAAATTAAAAATGCATGTAAAATTTAAAATAGTATAAACACAAATTCTTAATAAAACAACTTCACAGAATATTAAGAAGTATAGATAGTTGAGCGTAGATTAATGATTGGAGAAGTTTGTCAGGGGGTGCGGTCAGCAAAGAACAATATAAATAAACAAAACCATATTTATTTATTTTATGCCGACGTTTCGACCTGAGTTTCAGGTCTTCATCAGGGTTTATGGTGTAGAAGGTAGGCCTGCAACTGGGCCATCAGAAAATGCCGACGTTTCGACCTGAAACAGGTCAAAACGTCGGCATAAAATAAATAAATATGGTTTTGTTTATTTATGTTGTTCTTTGCTGACCACCCCCCTGACAAACTTCTCCAATCACAGAATATTAATTTGATTGTCATTCAGTTAATATTATTTTAGTAACAATTTTTTGCTAGCAGAAGACATTGTTCAAAAATATTTTTAAATAATTTAATTCATTAAAGATATTTTTATATAATAAATATTTTGTTTGTGTGAGTTTCTCAAAGCTCAAACCAAAGGTAGAATTCAATAACTCTATCAAGAAGTGTTGGATTACTCATTCAAATATAAAAAAAAGTGTCATCCTCTTTATAACCAACTGTAGATTATCGTTATTATATTATCCCACAAAAATAATGCTTTGTCAGACGGAACTTCACAAAACTATTTATTACAGTAGAAAAATTACCTTCAACAAAGGTTAGATAAAAAAAAAAAATCTGCTGAATGCATAGGTAAGTATAGCTAATTCACCATTTCTACTAGGTCATGTCTAATAGGTTGGTAGGTTATTTTTTCTCTCAAACCCCAATAGTACAATAACTATCGCCCTATAATAAGTACATATTATAAC
Organism: Halyomorpha halys; assembly: GCF_000696795.3. NCBI lineage: Eukaryota > Metazoa > Arthropoda > Insecta > Hemiptera > Pentatomidae > Halyomorpha > Halyomorpha halys. The sequence continues at coordinate 182,336 of NW_027112804.1, forward strand.
ATAAAAAAATGTATTGATGTATGTAGGTTAACTAATTAAAATAACTGAAAAAGAAATTTGATAAAATTAGTATGGTACCAAACCAAAAAGTCAATCGATTATGCCCCAACAAATTTGATGACAGACATGGAACCGAATTTGTTCCATTTCCAGTATGTATACAAAGCTTTCTAATATTTAGAATGAAGCAAAAATTACTAAAACAACAAATAATTTTTTACTACTTAAAAATAAATATAGGATCTTTTCCCCTTGTAACCAAAGGTATGGGAGTTTTGTATTCATGTTAGAAATAAAAAAAAAAATTTTTTTATCTCAATAATGAAAATTTCCACTAGTATTTAGGTCATTGGGGATCAAGATAAGTAAAATTCATGAATCTACTGTTTAAAAATTTTAAAAGAGAAATGTGAAAATTCTAGTATTCCAGGTATCGTTGAACAACAGTTATGAGAATTATTAATTCCCTATTAAATTGCTTTTATTAATTATTTCTTCTTATGCCTCAACGTTTTGAGACCATCTTCAGGAGGCTTAATTTTTTTTTCTCTCAACATTTTCTATGGCTTGTCATACATTTTGATCCACATTACCACAGTAATATTGTCTTATTTTAGGTCCGTATACTAATATAATTTATAATTATACTATTGTAATTAATATTGACATGAAATAAGACAAAACATTACTGTGGTAAAGTGGATCAAAATATGTAACAAGCTAGAAAACATATGGAAGATTAGGATTTTTAAAGATGAAGTAGTTGGCCTTAAAATGTTGAGAGGTAGCAGAGATAATTAATAATATAAATAAACATTAGAAGTAATAATTTACTATCTTATTTTATATAAGACATAACTTCTGTCTTTAGAAGAAAAATGAAGTTATGTTTTAACTAACTTCAGTTCACAACCAATTCAATGGCGGGAAGAGATAAATAGTTTGTTTCTTCAACTTAAAACGTTAAGTTTATGATCCCCATAATTATTTACAAGCTACGCTCTTTATTTATTTATTATGAAACAAGGAAAACACTGAGGTTCTAAAGACTTATTAAGAAGACAACATAATTTGAGTATTTACAATATCCTATTAATGACAACACTTTAAACATAAAGTGTGTGAGATGATTCTAAATAATATATTAATTGCGATATAAAATTAATATATTACATATTATAAAAAAAATATTTGTATCCGAATACTTTGTTCTTTACTATACCAAAACATTTATAAAATTCATGTATCTCAATATTTTTATAATGCCAATGATTCTATCCTGAAAATCAAAAAAATACCCTCTAAAACGCAATAGTTAATGCAGAAAAACCACTTATACAAAGCCTATTAAAAATCACTTAAACAATAATAATAAAATATAGATTCGATTTGTGTACTAATGTCTTGTTATATTTAAAATTAAATTTACATAAACAATATGTAACAGGGAAGAAAAAAAGAATCAAATTTGTTTGTCTAACAATTATTATAGGAATACTTTTAGATATCAAAAACAGTTTTATGTCACTATTTGCTATAAAAAATGTAAGTAAAATTAACTCTGGATTTCACCACACCAAAAAAAATAAAATAAAATAAAAATTATTTATAGAACGGGAGAATGCCAAAAAAAAGAAGAAAAAAAAGAAAAGAAAATCTTACATCAAAAAATGAGTCACATCAGCAATTATAAAATTATAATTAAGAACAATTAATTTAAATCTTCCACTCGCACATAATATTTCCATTTAATCTTTATTCATTCAAAAGAGAATGAACAGTAACACCATCAATAAATGACAATAAAAATATTATAAATTAAGAAAATAAAATTGGATATATATACTTCCACGTATCCATTTTAAACAAGTCATTTTAAATAATTTAAATAAAAATTTACAGAACCATAAAAGACTAGATCACTGTGACATTCTCCCAACTATCTACGTTACTTTTTACAAGTCATTGTTCTTGCTGAGATGTTTCAACATTATCAGACACAATAGTTTCATTAGGTGTTATTTCTTTAACATTAACTTCATCATCAAATATAGCATTACCAGTAACATCATTCACTTCAGAGTATCCTGCCTCTTCTGTAAATTCAGTTGCAGACTCTTTAGGTTGAAATTCAGCATTAGATTCATTGGGTAGATCAGATGAACCTAAATCTTTTTGTGGTAATTCAGTGGCTTCCTCTGCACCCGGTGGCATCTCTGGTTCCAAATTTTTATCTACTATATCATGTTGATTATCTAGTTGTTCTGAATGAGGCACTTCTGAATCTGTCTCTGATTGTTGTGCACCGTCTGGTGCACTGGACCACCGAGACCTCCTTGGTGGGCGATCATCTTCTCCCCATCTCCTAGAACCTGCAGGACCACCACCACCCATATTACCAGAAACGACAGGGTTGAAAACAGGTGGACCACCAAACCTAGGGGGTGGACCTCCACGCATGCGTGATGGAAAACCTCGTCCCATAAATCCATGTGGTGGGCCATCCATACGAACTAAAAAAAGAAAGAAATATATTGAATGAACATTCTACAACTTTATAAAACAAGCTAGCATATACATATACCAGTAAACATAATTACAACCAAGTTGGGGATTTTACTAAGAGAAACAACAATTAAATACTTACTAATTGATTCTGTTCAGAATAGAAAATGATTTAAAATACAGAAAAATTTAAATTTACAAGTTTTGAACCAGAACTTGATATCTACAAAGTCAAAACATATGGATACAACACAATTGTGCCACAAATATCATACGTAAATCAGTCGACTATGCTTAAATATGACAATCTAGGCCTAACTATTAAACTATGTTTATGGGGTTCATAAATATTATTAGGCCAGCATAATATGTAATAAGAAAACTACTATGATGATAAACTATGGGTAATACTATCAAAAAATTTAAGATTCAAGAAATGAGTAAAAAATGGTAAATTTAAACAAAAACTTATAAAAGAACAGGAAGAACATTCAGATCTTGAGTGCTTTTGGTCAATAAAAGTATTTTGATCAAGTCTGTATTTTCATTAAAATTTCAATATTATTAATAAAAATAGTAATAAAAAAGATAGACATATCTATAAGAATAGTACACTAGCAAGTTGATAGATTTTTTTTAAAATATAACTCCAACCTAAAGAAATCAGCTTGGTTAAAAAAGAAATAACAAAAAACTAATTGGTGGTGAAATGAATGGCTGAGTAGAAAAGATGGAAAATTACATTTCCATATAAAGAAATTCATAAGACTACTTAAATATTCTAACTGAATAAGACAAAATATAATCTCAATGGATGCACTTATAAATCATTAAGAAACATTCTTCAAAACGTGTTATAAAGCAAGATAATCTTTCTTGCTTGCATTTTATAACCTTTCTCCACAGGAAGCAGTAAGATGATTTTAGATGCAATGCAAGGTACAAAGTAATTGAAGAAATATCAATGAGTTCACTGTATATACTTCAAAACGTGTTATAAAGCAAGATAATCTTTCTTGCTTGCATTTTATAACCTTTCTCCACAGGAAGCAGTAAGTAAGATGATTTTAGATGCAACGCAAGGTACAAAGTAATCGAAGAAATATCAATGAGTTCACTATATATAATTTACCATGCACTTACTTAAGAGTCAGGATACCTGCATTACCTTAAAAGCAAAGGACAAAAACTGCAGATCTTAGAGAGGAAATTATTAGATGAATCTTTGGCCCAATTAACAATAGAAGAATGGTGAAAGCAAACAAAAAAGAAACCTATGTCTGTCCAAATAATGGCAAAATCAGATAATGTCATCAGCATGCGCACACATGTGGTTATAAGGTGATGAGAGAGAACTCTTGTATGGATGTTGAGCAATGGGCAGACCAAGATTGACTATGCCAGATTGTGCTCATTAACAAAACCAGAAAAGTTAGGGAAACAGAAATGATCAGCTACTGATGTTAAAGGAAGGTGAAATACTTATAGATTATAAAGCAATAAAAATGCATAATTACAGTAACAGCCCTTTTCATAAATTTTTCACAAATATATTGAAGGTGATCAAGTAACTTCCACTAAATTCACAAATAAATTATAATTTTCAAAAAAATGGAGGGTGGAGACATTTCTAAGAGCATAACTAATCATGTTACAAACAACGACATGAAAAAATTATCAGAAGGAATACCTCGAGGTCCTCGCATTCCTATTGGGCCCGGAGGTCCTCGCTGTGGTCCAAACATTGGACCTAAAACATATAAAAAATAACTTAAATACTTTATAAAATATAAATATATATACAATCGCAGTTCTTAATGTGTACAGAGCAAAGCAATATATTTAACTACAAATTATATTAAAAGTGTCAATCAAAGTACTAAGTAAAACCAGTGTGCTGTTTCTGGCTACAGCTTTTCTATGGCTGGTGGGAGTTCCAGAAACACCATTTATTATATATTTATAAAAATACATTGAAATCCACTCTACCTCCATATGTATGAGTTGGTAACCACTAAATAATCAATACCTAGAATATCTGTTTAATTTCTTTCTCCACTCGGTATTGTCAATACATAGAAAATGTGACCATGTAAAAGAAAAACACTAAACAGATTTTATTTACCCACAAAATGACAGGGGGTTCTGTTGGACTCAGTTAAAATTATTTGTCCTCTTTTTACATCATATATCACATGTTCAATACAATGCATTTAAAACTGCACTTATATATTTATTTGAAAATACAATATAAAATGGAAATACAACCGAAAAAATAGAGGAAGTTCCAAACACAAAAATATAGGACAAATCAATTTTGCTGTGGGTTCCTCAAATAAATTCATACATTTTTAATGTTACAAACTACCTACAAGCCAATTTAAATATCAGAAAGTCTCCAGCATAAAAATGAATAAGTAAATTTTTTGTGCTCAAAATGATTAGAAAACAATCAAATCCTATTCTGGTTTCTATCTAAAATATAAATATATTTTACCGTTGGGTTGTCTATGCCTAGATGATCCTTGTTGCGGACCCATTGGTGGGCGCATGGGTCCTCTTGGTCCAAAAAATCTGGGAGAGAAGTCTCCTCTTGGAGATTGAAATTCACCCCTTGGCTGGAAGTCTCTTGGAGGCCCCTGGAAATCTCTAGGAGGTCCAGGGAAATCTCTTGGAGGTCCAGGAAAATCTCTTGGATTCCCAGGGAAATCTCTTGGAGGCCCGGAGAAATCTCTGGGAGGTCCTTGGAAATCTCGTGAACCTTGGTAATCTCTCGAACCTTGGAAATCTCGTGAAGGCCCTTGAAAATCGCCTCTCGAAGGAGGGAAATCTCCTCTCAGAGGAGGTTGAAATTCTCTAGGGGGGAAATCTCCTCTAATTGGTTGAAAGTCACGTGACATGAATTCACCTCCCATTCCCAAGGGTGGACCTTGCATTCCCATACTCATCTGATGACCATCTTCATTCTTTGGAGGTCCAAATCTTGGCCCAAATCCACCTAAAAACCAAAATATAAATCAAAACTAAGTTAGATGAATTTCACAAAATGTAGAGTAAAAATTCCTGCAGGTACTGTAAAATACTATTAACAGAAGGAGAAATACTTAATAAGGAGGATTAAAAGGAAAACTCTTAAAACTTATGGGTAGATTGAAGAAGGATATGGCAGGAACAATGGAATAGCTTAAGGATACCTATTGATCATGAGTCATATTTCAATACTGGTATTTCCCACCTAAAACATATAATAATCAGAACCTACACATTTGTGAATATTTAGCAAAGTTATTACAGAAATAGAAGCTAGGATATTAAGAAATCTTACCAATCCTTCAGTTAAAAACTTCACAGCATGATACATGGTAGACCATACCAACTAATCAATTTAATAAGAACTGCAACTATAACTCGGATAAAATATATAGACTACAATCTATAGTGGCTGTAGACGATTGGAGATGTGAAAGAGCTCTAATTGTGGAGTAGGTGAATATGCGTGCTGAATCAAACAGTGAAGAGAAGTTTGTGAACATTAAATACTTCAGGCATTGTCATTTCGGCAGCTAGGAGGTTAGGACAATATTTTATCCGGTATAATTTCACAAGCCAAAGCTCAAGAGTCTTTACATTATTTTCAAGATGGAGAATTCAAGAACTATCCAATCAAATTTTTGATAAATCAATAAACATAACATGAATAAGTTGATAAAATCTAAATAAAATTTTGCCCAATCCACTTATATAATTTTTTTTCCTCTATCTCGAAAATAATAAAAAGACTCTTGAGCTTTGGTGTGAAATTACACCAGATGACAGATTGTGCTAACCTCTTAGTTGCTACTAAGACAATGCCTGAAGTATTTAATGTCCACAAACTTCTCTTCACTCTTTGATTAAGCATTTACTCCTCAATATGTGCTCTTTTATATCTCCAATTGTTTACAGCCACTTTTTTCAAGGTTTTGTCCCGATCAAAACCAGTTATGTTATAAAGCTTGCCTTCCAGTGAAACCACAACACATTTTTTATTTACACTCATCACAGAACCACACTGATAGATTATTCCTTAATCCACTTTTTGAAATTTAATGAACAACTAACTGCTGAATTTACAGAAGAGACAATAGCAGGTTGAGTGGTTTTGAGTGAGATGTGACTTATGCAGAGAAGAACTTGTATATAACCAAGTTCTCATTAAAGTAAAGTAAATCAATTACCAATAAAAATACAATTTCAAATAGTGACTTTTAGCAAATTGTTAATTTTATTATTTTTTTTAATTTAGGGTCGGACAATAATACAGAAGCTTGGTTAATTGAGACTCTACTGTATGTATTTATGTGTATATATACATATATACAAAAACACACATCAACATGTATATGATTGTAAATAACAAAAAGAAACACAAGTCTATAAATGATAGCAATAATTACCAGGGCCTTGTGGACCAGGAGGCCTAATACCAGGGGGAAACTGCATTGCAGGGGAATCAGGCTCATGCTGTTGAGAAGCTAGGGGCAATTGAGGTTTCTTCTCAGACATTTCATCGTCAGAGCTTCTTTCACTATTTTCTTTATTACTTCCGCCAGGAGTATTATTGTTGCCTTTTCTGTCTTTCCTGAAAATACACCCACACATTTATAAGAGATAAAACTATTTGTATGAATTTGAAAGCTGATATAACATTAAGGATAAGGAATATCCTAAATTTTTTCAAACACTAATTAATTTCACTAACTACCAAGGAACATAGTAGTAATGTACATTAATAATTTTACATTACCAGTGTTATGAATATTATAAAAAAATAAATAATAATGTTGTTGGTATTTGGGAGCAGTGGCATACGCATGCCCCACTGCTGCTGCAACCCCGTACACCGGAAATGGGGTATATACATAATAATTCAGAAAACAATATTAATTAGTCAAATTTGGTAGGTCACCATAAAATCAATCACAAGTAGGTGAAAATTTTCCTACATGTAGTAGTTCAGAAAAATAAGTTGAGATAAATATTCCGGGAGAAGTCGACTCCGTTTTTAAGTCCTTGTTAAATTGATAGATAATTACTAACTGGCAAACACAAGTAACAAGAAGTTCCGGAGCCAACCCCCATTTCTATGCAGACAGACTCATAACATTTGCGTGTATATTTTGATAACACGCATAGTTTGTACAAGTTCTTTCTAATGATCAGATCTTTTTGATATGTTCACTCCTGGCCAACACACTTCAAGAAACAACTATTTCTTATTACTATCAATAGATAGTTTAACAAATAATTTAATAAAATCAATTTTATTTTAATATTAAAGTATGCTTATCACTTAAGATTGAAAAAAAGGTTGGATCAAACACTAACCTTTCATCATCATTATCTCTGTCACCCCACTTGCTGCTCCTAATTCCTTTGCCACCCCAGTCCCTTCGTCCTCTGTCACTTCCTCCTCTTCTCCTTTCCCGGTCTCTGTCTCGATCTCTCTCTGGAGAATCCCGTCTCCTTCTTTTGTCTCTATCCCTATCATCACGGCGGTCCTTCCCATCTCTTTCTCTGTTTTTCCGAGGTGTATCTTCTTTATCACTTTTTCTATCATCGCTCCTACTATCACTTCTTATTTCGCTTCTACTATCACTCCTACCTTCACTTCGACCTTTGAAAGAGGTGTTAATTTGATTTGAAGTTTGAGAGGTCTGATTTTGGTTTAGATGGATACCAAAGTTTGGTGGAGGTTGAGAAAAATTTCCAACCATGTTTGTACCAAGAGCAGACATGATTTCCAAGCTGAAATAAAAATAATTATGATAAATGAAGTTAACAGAATTTTTTAAAAATTTTTATTCATTTTTGTGATCAAATAAATACTCACTTGGAATTCTGGATTTCTTTTTCATCAGGATCATCTACTTCCATCTCTGCAGCACCTTTAGTCATTTGCTGTTGTTGGCTCTGTGCTAGAGTTTGTTGTAAATTCATACCTGAAAATTAATTAGAGATGAAATTTCCAATTTTATTTTCATCATAAGATTAAATATTTGACGTAAGGTACACAAGTTTATTGTATTGCTACTTTATCACTGTAGTAACAGTGAATATTAATGTATCATAAAGGCAAACTACTCCACTAAATTAGTGTATCCATGGGAATAATTTATGAGGCTCAAAATAATATTTTACAATTAATAAAAATATAAAATAAAAAGGAATACAAATATTTTTCACTAACACACCATGAAAAACTAACTGCTATAATGTCAATATTATTTCTAAATATTCATGAATTCTATTAGTTGGTTAAATTATATATGGAAGGTAAGAACTTACAACTGTTTGTTTATATATGAGGTGATGAGAACCAGAGTGAACTAACTTACCTAATGAAATTTTTAGAAAATCCTTTAGACAGAGGGTTTTACCAATTTTTGTTTAACTGCTTTAGACCAGTTTTGAAGTTGAGTCCTTATGTTTCTGTTATTAAGGAACACATTTTAAAAATGTGCTAGTGATACTAAAGACTTAGTTTTATTCTCAATTTTTGCAATGTGGGATAGTCTACATTTTTCTAGGTTCTTAACACCCCATATAAAGGGATCCCATTACAACTTTATACCCAGTATTTTTCTGATTTGAAGATAAAAATAAGCCTAGAAATGCAAAAAAGTAATTTTTAATGGGTTTTGGCAATTTGTGAGCAAACAGTGTGGAAAATCTAAATAGCATAAAGAAAAAAATCATTTCAGAATTATCAAGGATGTTAGACAGTTAAACATCCTTCACCAGCCTATCATACCTCCTAAGATGGTGGAGTATAACAGAAAATTGAATTCTCAAACAATTTTGTTTTTTACATTCACTCAGATTTTCTGCAGTGTTTGCATGCAAATCATTAAAAAAATTATTTGTAGTCCAAGGAAAATGACGACTATTAGGGTAAATTATAGTATATTTGAATTACATTAAATAATACCTGAAGAATAGAATTGACATTAATAGAGCAAAGAGATTTATATGATCAGATCCATAAAACCATGAACCATGAAATAGATTAAGATAAACAATCACTGCACATTAACATTAATTATTTAAAATAAAAACACAGAATGAAAATTTCATTCAGGTGCTCAAAATCAATGAAGAGACGTAGAGAGTAGCGAAGATGAGATATATAGTTTTCATTCAACAAGAAGGGAAGAAAGGCCAATGGATAGTTTCATATCTTAATTAGATGCATTTTAACACCTAATTGTTCATTTATTTATATAGTGTTCACTTTATTTATGATATATACTTCATTCATTATATTGTTTTGTTTTTTGATTTCAATTGTTTATTTATATTAATTATTGTTATTTTATTAAGGACCAATAGATTAAATCTGGTAGACACACAAATAAAATATTCCTACAGGAAGATGGTATCTTGATCCCATTACAACTTTATACCCAGTATTTTTCTGATTTGAAGATAAAAATAAGCCTAGAAATGCAAAAAAGTAATTTTTAATGGGTTTTGGCAATTTGTGAGCAAACGGTGTGGAAAATCTAAATAGCATAAAGAAAAAAATCATTTCAGAATTATCAAGGATGTTAGACAGTTAAACATCCTTCACCAGCCTATCATACCTCCTAAGATGGTGGAGTATAACAGAAAATTGAATTCTCAAACAATTTTGTTTTTAACATTCACTCAGATTTTCTGCAGCGTTTGCATGCAAATGTTTCTGCAAAAAGGAGCTACTTAAAGGAAACATGCAACTGCCCATGTTTCTTTATTTGAAAAAAAAAAAAAAAAAGTTGAAACAGTAGATTAAATTTTGTCTACAGAACTCACACTAAAAGTTTTGTTAAATGATTATTTAATATTTTGTATATGAGTTGAAGCTGTTGTCTCATATTTATGTTTATGATAAGTTGTTTTATCATTTTACTAACTTCTTTTCAATTCTGTTAAGTGGAATTTTTACATATGCCAAGAGAAATCTAATAGAATATATGAACAGATGAAGGTGATATAATAGGTAAACTGAAAACATAATTGAATTTCTAATTCTGGCTATTTAAATAAGATAAAACCATAGTGTTTCCAACATTTTATATTTACTGGCAGTTATAAAGAGACGATTGTAACATTTATTGAAGATTTTAAATATAAATAGCTGTATTAATTGAGAAGTTAATTCCCTATAACTTGTTTCCTGTTTGTTCCATTATTGATAATAGCATATTTTAAAAAGATTATTGCTAGGTAAAGAAAGTACTTCTTGAAATTATTTTTTCTTCATCACCACATTTTCCTTTTCGATTAGGTAAGCTTATCTTATTGTTATACCTAAAGAGGATTATTTCAAGTACGCTCTTTTTTTTCTTTTGTTTTGAACTGTTTGCAATTACTTCAATATTGTCCTTAAAACTAGTCACAGAGAAATTTTCCAACATGCCCAGTAAAACTCCACAGACCTGAAAACCTCTATCTAATACTTAGATGAATTGATACCTATGTTTATTCTTCAAATTCAAAATGTATCTATTTAAACATTGATTACGCACTTAAATCAATTATACAATTTATATATTTATTATAACGCTAATAAATAAAAAATTTATATTATGTACATTTACACACGTATTTTTTTTTAGGGATTTTTAGAACAATAAATAATAATTTAACCTATATAAACGGTAATAGTTGGTCACAATGGTTTTTGGTCTCTTTATACCGCTATTATTATTGTTTTCCCTTGCTCAACTGCCTTTATTGGGTAATATACTACAGTATTTTTCTAGAAAGGGTTACATTAATAGTGATAAAAGAGTTCATATTGATAAAAACAAAATACATCAACTCACTGAAAGGATTAGAACTTTATTTTACAAAGTGACGGTTCTCTTGAGCACATAAATTCTGGCTTTTTCATTCAGATATTTCTCACTATTTTTACTTATTAAATTAACTTCATATCTAAACCTAAGCTTATTTTAGATCTGGAAATAGACTAAACGAAAAAAAATAATAATCTGATATTGTGGCTACATCACACAACTTTCACTCATTACAATAGGTGAAGTTACGTATGGAGTCTGGAAAAAAGTGCCCCCCCCCCCTCGCCCTTCAACATAGCCATCCTTAAAAACATTATACAAAATAATCATTCTTACTCATATAAAACATGTTGAAAATTTTAATAAATTACAAATATTATGGATTTTTTGAAGGCCCATTACTAAACTATAGACCTGTAATTTTCTCGATATGGAAAAATATTTTCATTTTAATCTCCTCTAGTTAATAATCAAATTCTTTGATGGTTAGTATTTCCAATTTAAACTAAAAAATAAGGTATTAGAAGGAAGCTAATTTGAAAATTTGCCATTTAAGCCCTAGAAGACTATTTCATATAATTAGGATAAGACCTATATGAGATTAAAGATGATTAAATTATATCAGTCCAATCAAAATCTTTAGAGCCATTCCTTGAGAAAACTTATTCCTACATACATTTTCTACATTCCTTAAGTTAATTTTAGTGGAAAAATTGCTTGCTGTAAAAACTAAGGTATATTCCAACCTTAATTGTGTTAATTTTAGGATCTTAAAACTTTTTTTTAAAAGCTAGATTGACCACATATACACAGATAATTTTTTTTTATTAATATTAAAAGTTTATGAAGCCTCAATAGCTGAGTGTTCTAGGAACTCTAACATTTTTTTTTTGTATCCCCTTTTATTGTAAAAAACAATGACTAATAACTTATGTAACAGAAGTCTTTTTGTTGCTATAGTGGTGTATTTTAAGGTAAACTGCATGGGTCCGCTGAAGGGGTGTTTTACATTAGAAGGGGTATAGCCATAGGATAACACAGAATAGGGAAGGACCAATCCGCTGGTAGTAAATTCAAGCAGATTTAATTGTTTATTTTTATCTGAACCCTCAAATTTCACATTAAGGAGAGTTGACATATAAAACTAACATTCATTTTAACTAAAAAAAAAGGTACAAAAAAGTGTTTATTGATACTACAAATCATCACTTAGTAAATTGGATTGAAAAATAAGCGAGAACCTCTCATTCCCCTCGCCCAATTTGCCTAGCTATTGGTAGTTGGTGACAAGTCCTCTAGTGTACAGAAGCTTGTAAATATGTAGAACATATCAGTTTTATTTCAATTGAATTATCTAACAAGAAGCCAATTCTTTATATAAAAAAAAAAAAAAAAAAAAAGCAATCTCCACAGTTTATGAAAATTGAAGCAAGATATTTTAAAGTTTAGAACTAATTATAACTTTCTTAAAATTACTCAGAACTTCCGACTTTTGAAAAAAAAAATATCTTTATATCACAAGGCCTAATTACATGAATTTTATTTATGAAAAAGATCACCTAAGTATTAACCATAAGATAAAAAAAAATTAAATTTACTTTAACTATAATTTTACCTTCAGAAAGAATTTGGAAAATAAACATTTAATTTTTTTGTTTACACAAAGCAAACACAGCAATAGTAGAAACTAAAAATTTTAAAATATTCTATTTAATTATAGCATATCAAGTAATTAAATTTATTAAAAAATGACAAACATGAGTCAAAGTGTATATTATATTTATTTAGTCATTGAGCATTATTCCATTGAACTTCTTTGGTATAGTACATATCCGTATGTACAACTTTAAAGTAGATAAGTTCATTATGTGATTAAAATGGCCATGGGGGAGGACGTATAAAAAACATTGGCATACCTACAATAAATAAAAAAACGAAGTATTATTAGGAAATGTGAGGGAGAAAGAACAACCTACAGAACATTAGTAATTATGGTTACAAATACAAAGTTAATGTCATTACATTTTATATCAATCAAATTTTGAAAAAAAAAATAAATCAACAACCACCAAGAAAATAAACCATAATTTTCTCCTTATATACATGTTTCCAATATTTTTATTGAAAATAAAATGCAAAAGTTTTTTTTATATTGGAAAAAGTGTTAGAGCAATAAAACTGAAACTAAATGTCACATCATTCTAATATAGTTGGGTACCTTTACAAGATAATAAAATTGAAAATAAAAAATCGTAAGCTATTTCCTGTAGTATTTATTATATTTTAGTATTTAAATTATTTTATTTATAGTGAACTGATAGAAAAAAATATTTTGAATATTGATGGCACAAGATTGGTAAATGCAAAAGAACTTTTTTAAAACCAACTATTTCATGTACAATAAAACTTGAACTATAATAATGGTGCTTAATGGCCAGAGAAATGAGGGTAATAATCAATAAATTATAAAACCTACTTCAGTTTTGTAAATTTACATAAGGTAAAAATAAAAAAAAAAAAACACACTTAAATATACACTGTTTGTGGTCCTGGTTTTGTAACGTAAGCATTGATATTTTTTTCTTAAGGCAGGATAAGATATTTTAATAAACAAAATTTTTAAATTTATTTAAAACAAAACATTTCACTTCACTTCAGAATACGAAAAAAAAAAAAAAAAAATTGTGGCAATCTTGGGAAGGGCTGACATAAGTGCAACTTCTGCAAACAAAATAATGTACTGAAATTCTATCAGTAATGATTGTGCCTCCTCTAATAGTTTAAGGTAGAAAATATTAGTTTTAGTATAATGGTAACAATTAGAAAAGAGCAGCTATTTAGCAGAAATTTTTTTTATGTTATAATAGGAGTGTGTGAGTTAACAGGAGGCGGTCACTCAATGAGACAGGCACAACCAGGATTGTTAATATCCTCTAAATTCCTACTCTTTAATTACAATATAATAATTTTCTACTAGAATTGAGCAGCGTTACAGTTCAATTTACACAAAATCAACTTACTCCTGTATTCTAATTTTTTTCCTATTGGTTCCATTATGTGTAAAAGCAGTCCCACGCTGTTTTTCTCAAGTTGTGATGTCTGAGGATTGACTGTTGGCGAGATTCTTTTTTCAGGCAAAGTACTGAACCAAATAAATAAAAGGAAGATATTGTTCGATATTGATACTATCCAAACTGTTTAATTATTTAGTTTAACAGCCTTTGATTAAAAACTAGAATTTGTATTAACATTTTTTTGGAACATGTCTAAAATACAATTAAAAGGTGACTGGTTAATTTTGAGTACACATCATCATATATGTTATTTCTGTTGGAGATCCCTTTTTGCAAATGAAGTATATATTAACAAAACGAAAGTTTAGTTTCAAAGATATTTTTAAGTAAAATGTGTGCACCTAAAATTGTTTTAGCTACTACTAGTATTGGACAGTTTGCGTTTGGAGTGGTATGATTGGGTATAAGGACAAATACCAATTCGGCGATTGAAGAAGCTAAACATATTCTTACACTAAAACAAAAATAGTCCATTTTAAGCTCTTTTAGAATATTATTTAGAATTTATGGTAATGTATGGCAGTGAGACATGCATGGACTCAAATCAAGGAAAATAGAAGAGCTCAACTGGTTTGGGAGAGAAGTTCTGAGAAAGATCTTTGGAGCCGTTAAAGAGGAGCACAGGTGGAGAATCAGAAGCTATGACGAAATAAAGGCATTGTAAGGAGAGCCTGAAGAAGTGCAGGCTAAGATGGATGGGACGTGTAGATAGGATGGAGCCCTGCAGGCTACTTAAAAGGATGGTAAATGGTGCACCAGGAGGAAAAAAGAAAAGGGGCAGACCCAAGCGTCGGTGGCTGGATGATTTGAGAGGGATGAGAATTGAAAATTGGAGGAGTCTCGCTGGAGACCGCAAGGCATGGGAAAGAATGGTGGCAGAGGCCCAGGTCCTACAAGGATTGTAGCGCCCAACAGTGAGTGAGTATTTAGTATTCTACTGAGCAGAGAAAAATAATATTTTAATAATCAAACAAGAAACATGTTAATTCCATTAAAGAGTTGAGAGTATGAATTACATTTCATGTAATATAAATAATCAAAGTTGTACTGAACCCCTAATGAATGAAAACCTTATCTGTACCTAGTTTGAGCAAATTTTTTGTAAGGGTCAGGGAGTGTATAAATTTAAACATTATTATATGAAAGTTAAAGAAAAAATAACAGTTGATAACATATGCTGTTTTGGATAATTTCATGTTGCTTAAATGTTTAATAGAAAATGTGGTGACATACAATGACTTTCTGGAGTCCTTATTCAATAATTAACCTACACATCATATATTAGCTGATAACATACATAGATTGAGGGGCATACGCAGGTGGCAACAATAGTCGTCATGGTTAAAAAACAAGTATTTAAACTTTATTTGGCTAAATATTATGTTTTATACATTATACAGGGTGTCCTATAAATGAGTGATCATATTGTGGTAGCAGATACTATACCTTAGAAAGAATAAAAAAGTCCATATGACCCATTGTCCAATTCTCAACGGTATAGGATAAAAATCAACTATTGTGGTGTTTTTAGCTGTTAACATTTTTTTTTCTCATTAATACTAAGATAAATCAACTTTAAAGCTCCCTTGAAAAATGTAAGAGGTACCAAAGTAAACATAAGAAAATTTCCTATGCATTTAATAGCTGTCCACTGTCTCACCATAAGCAACCTCACCAGCCCATTCTGATCAATCTACCTGTCTTCATAATGGTAAATAAGTCACTGTCTGACAGGCTGGCTGTTGTTGACTGGACAGCTGTCCAATTGAAACTAGCTGTTAAACTGCTAATGGTATGTGGTCCAATTCCAAAGGTTTGTGGGTTTATTTTAGGCTATAGGGATTAACGAGATAAGAGAGTTCCTAATATCAATAATTGAACTGTCAAGTATTTTACTCACTCTTCCACTTTGTGTGGAATGAGATTGTAATATTTTTAGAAATATTAAACTTTGATTTTCAACATAACGTCATGGAATGCTTATTTCCTTTTTTTTGCCAGATCCAACCCATTAAATCTATAGGAAATTTTCTTATCTTTAGTTTGGTATCTCTTACATCTTTTTAAGGGAGCTTTGAAGTAGATTTATTTGAGTTTTTTTTAAAGAACAACTACAGATAATAGCTAAAAACCCAAAATTTCATTTTTACCCTATACCGTTGAGAATTAGTCATATGGACTTTTTTGTGCCTCTTAGTATTTACTCCCACAATAAGACTACTCATTTATGGGATAGTAAAAAAGAATTGTGGTTTCCTAGTGGAGCCTCAGTGTTAATTAAATTGACTCCCGTTTAATATAGTAAAATTCATTTATACAAATAAAAAAATTTCTTACCAGTCAGTGCACTGACAGGCAGTCCGAACATAGAAGCAATATGATCTGTGAATCCATCGGGTGGCATACCAGGCATTTGTGGTGGTTTCGATTTATCACCTCCAGGTGGCATTGGCATCATACCAACTAAAATCAATTTCAAATTAGAAAAACATATATAAGATACCATTTATAAAGTAAACATTCATTATAATATTAATATACCAGGAGGACCAGGATTGAAATGTCCAGGCATTCTAGGAACCATTTGTTGTGGTGGTGGAGGCATCATAAGTGGAGGAGGGACACCAAGAGGTACATTACCCATTGGACCCATCATTGGAGGTCCCATGGGTCCCAAAAGTCCTGGTAACCGCTCTGAAAAGACAAAATTACAGTTAAATAAAAAACAATAATAACTTGCTTTTGTCAAAATTGAACAAAAAAATAATTCTAACTCACGTGGAGGTAATGCAAAAGGTGGTGGTATCAGCCCTAACGGAGGTGGAGGCATTGGAGTTGCAGGCTGAGAAACCGGAGGGGGGGCCATTGTTGTTTCAGGGAGAGGTATGAATCCAGGTAAGTTTCCTGCTGGCATAGGAATGTCTAATGCTGAATCTGATTTCTTGTGGTCATCTTTCTTAGACTGAAGCATTATATCAGAATTTGGATCCTGTGAATTTTTGAAGTCATCATTTCGGTCTTTCCTTTCCCCTCTTCTTCTCAAAGCGGCATCAGCTAAATTTTTAGAAAATAATAAATTAATGATATACATGAAAAAGTTGATTGTTTATAATTTCAATCTTTAGCATTTTCATTAGAAACTTTAAGAGTTTATCAAAATGAAGCTTGATATAATGAATGTTAAATAATTACATAAAATTATAAAACTTACTTTTCAGCCATTCAGGAAATGTTTCCTCGTCCAACATCCCTCCTTCTTCAAGCAGAGTAAAATCAGTATCGTGTGATAGTTTATTCCAAGGTATATATGATGTACCTGTTTCGACCTCCCAATAGTCCTTCCATTCTTTTTCTTTCATGGCTTTTCCAGGAGCCCATGCGATCTATATTAAGAAAAACAATTAACAGTAGCAAAAACAAAACATTTATGATATATATTAAAAAAAATTATAATATTATAATTCCAATATTAGAATCAATATTTTACTGTTAATTTTTCTCGGAAAGGATTGAAAACTTCGCTAAATTGATAAATGCAAAAGCATTATTTATCATTGTCAGTATATAATCCAAGCAAGATGGAAAATAATTTCTAATATATAAATTCAAAAACAGAATAAATTGTTTCGGTCTTACAAGATTTAAAAACCAAATAAAATTGCTATGTTCTTTCAACCCTGTTATAACATATAATATAATATCAATTGTACAATACAACATTTAACAAATATAACTCAACTTACTGTTATAGCTTTAGAATGAAGCTTGACATGCTTCAAATTTCTTAAGGCCTTATCTGCATCTTGCCTTCGATTCATGCATACAAAAGCGCAACCCCTAGGAGGAATTAGGTTGATTGAGACAATCTCACCATAGTTGCCGAATGTATTTGATAATTCTTCTTCAGTAACCAGTTTTGATAAATGACCAATCCAGAGTGTTGTACTGCACACTATAAAATAATTTAAAAAAATATATATTGTAGTAATATTTTACATCCCTTATTAAATAATATCAAACAATATTCACTGTTACTAAGAAGAGAACAGAAGCATTGGAAATTAAACAATTACATATTAAATATTATGAAAAATATTAAAAAGAGAACTTATGTTGGGCCCTGAGAATTAAAACCCAAAAATGAACTGTTTTTGAGATAGCACAGGTCAAACCTAAATAAATTTAATGATAGTTCCTATTGTTGCCATTGGATACCCACAGATGTTTAGTTCTTTCCCGTGGCTAACTCTAAAACACTGCTAAATATAAAAGGATCTTGGACAAATCCTGCACTCCACATTACTCTATGATTAATATTGATAATGTAAAGAAAACATTGTTATTTTAATGGTATGAGAAAATGTATATATTTTACATATAAAAAGTTATAAATTATTTGATAAATCTAAATTAAATATTTAAGTCTCGCTATAATAATAATAATAATTTGGGAGGATGTGGATTGCTAAATATTGAAGAAGCTTGCCGCAAACAGGAAGAGACCCTATGCTAATACTTTCTCTCAAAAACAACAGGGGTTTGTCTCGCCATCACAAGGATGGGCTCTGGTTTAACTGCACTTAATCTGAGCAAAGATGTTGAATCAACAATCGTATCACAAAATGAACGACTGGCGGAATGGAAAAGCAAGTCGCTGCATGGGAGATTCTATAGCCAACTGAACAAAGCCTCCATAGACAAAGAAAGATCAGTTGAATGGCTAAAAGCTGGAAGGCTATTCTCCGAGACAGAGGGATTTGTGATTGCCATTCAAGATCAGGTTATTGCCACCAAATCATATAGGAAGCATGTGCTAAAAGACACAATACCGAATAAGTGTCCATTATGCTCAGTAGTGCTGGAATCAATCCAACATATCATGGGTGGAAGTTCTGAGAAGTTGGCTGGTTCTGAATATTTACAGAGGCACAACAATGAGGCCAAAACTTTGCATCAGGCCCTGGTGATAAAGTACAAGTTAATTGATGATAAGAACCCATACTACAAGTACCACCCAAATAGACTCCTCCAAAAAGGTCCTCTCAAGCTCTATTTGGATGAATCAATAATTACGGACCATACAGTACGCCATAATAAACCAGATATCCTTCCTATTGATCTAAGAAAAAAGAAAGCGGAACTTATTGATGTCGGAATCCCAAACGATAATAATATAAGCTCTACTGTGGGGGAAAAACTAAGGAAATATCAGGAATTGGCGATTGAACTGAAGGAACTGTATCACTTGGAGGGAGTTACCTCAACTCCAATCATAATATCTACCAATGGCCTCATACCAAAATCGACAGTGGCAGGCATGAATTGTTTGGGAGTGCCTGTTGATGTATTTAGAGAGGCTCAACAGTCGGTTCTCTGAGACACAGCACATATAGTGCGAAAGGTTTTAAATATTTGAAAAGAGAAAATAAATAAATAAACAAAATATGAAGGTGGTTGAACTTCTGGGTCCCCCACTTCAGATATACAACCTGCAATAGCGAGAAAAACCTGATAATAATAATAAAGGCTTAGTGAACCAGAAGGTTCAATTCAGGCACCACCAAATGTTATTAAAAATTATATATTCTCCCTATAGAAAATAATTTTATAATCTCACTGCAGTGTTATTTAATAATTTAAAAATCATCAAATGGCAAATGATCACATTTAACAATATAAATACACAGTGCATTTTATATTGTTTTATAGTAAGCATGATTACTTAAATATTCAAATCAAAATATTTAAAACTATTTCGAGTGAAATTATATAATTGCAAATAGAGAACTTCAATCAAGACTCAAATATCAAGTATTTAATAAAAATTATAAAATTTCAATTTTTTTTTTTTTAAATGATGAGTTAGTTGATCATAGATGATATAATTAGAAGATATTTAAAGATGGTCTGCTCTCACAGCATCCCCAATCATCTCATATACTTGTATTTATACATGAAATTACATCTCATATATAAATAACCATTGCTTTCTCATGTAGTCAAATATTCTGATAATAATTTTAAACATTTCATTTTCCAGTAATATTGATTTAACAAAATTTTGTAGACAGATGTGTTAATTATGTAATGTTTCCATAGCAACCCAATAAAAAATTAAATTAAATAAAAAATAAATTTGTATAATTAGTGCTAGAAATACTTCCAATTAGGAAAACCATCATTAAACAAAGCCGACTAAGCTGGAGCTCAGTCACTCTAATATTAGTATATTGCATATAACCCAAAACAAGATCCTTTTGATTATATTAAAATTAGGTACATAGAATAGGTAAGTTGCATGATACATTTCCACTAAATTATATATTCATAATTTTAAAAGCAATCACCAAAAAAATTCACAGAAGTAAACAGATAAAATCAATAACCTATAATAAATTATTAAAAAATAAGTACTTATATTGTTCAGGAATTATAAAAAGCAAAATAACTTAAAGCTAACCTGCAAGATGGTTCTTTTTAATGGGTGGGAGCCCCCTTTTTCTTCTCCGCTCAGTCTCGCGGTCTTCTGATGTCGATCTGGCACGTCTTCTTGAACGAGACCTAGATCTTGAATGTCTGTTTCTGGATCTTGATCTTCGGCGTCTCCTGCTATCACGATTACTTCGAGGTGGGCTTCTTCTAGGTGGAGAATCATTTCGAAGGAGATCAATGACTTCAACATCAACTCTAGAAATAAAATGATTATTTTAGTAAAAATAAATTATAGTACTAATCCCATGCCAAGCAAATGACAATAACAATTTTTCAAAGATATAATTTAAATTTTTGCATGATATCGGCAGAAATTTTCGCTATCCAAAGCCATTTTGTGAAATTCCTGACCAAGTAAGGTTTTTGTCACAGCGTAATAACTTATTCAAAGGATATGTCATGAATCTATTGGAACATTTTTTTAAATATAAAAGCATTTTTTCCCCAAATGATTTTTATAGGGTTTATGAGATAGAATGTGAAAACTGGGTTCCTTCCATAATTAATCCAATTCAATGCTGTAAGGCAACCATTATTATATAAAAGATGCCATAAAAAATGACTATTTTAATTTTCATGTATAGCAATGTACATACAATACACATTAATGAGGTCTTAATAAGATTCATAATTTTAAATCAAGTTTATAAGAAAATTCAGCAGAAAAAACTAATACAAATTCTGAAAGATTTTTATGGGCTTTGCAGGATTAATCTCACTTCTAACCTGACTTTCTAGAAGAGCATTTTCAATGTCTTTAACTATGTACATATAATGAACAATAGCTAAATATAAAAAAAAAAATATTGACAACAGGGACAATCTCGTGAATTAATGGTGACTTTCATAAAATTTGCTGTGAACTTCTAACCATTAAAAATCCCTAAAATATTCCCAAAAAGTAGATAGATATAGAACATGTATTTAACATGATCATGCTCAAAATTTAAGGGAAAATACTTTTTCTAGTAGAAACATCCATTTTAGCACAAATGAAATTGCTAGTACCGAGAATAATGTTATACTGCATTTTATGTAATTGTTCATCCTTTAGTCCACCACATATATAAATCTACACATTCTTCAAATTAAACTAATGTAATACTATAATTGTAAATAGGCACTGATGAGGACAGAGGTCAAACGTCAAAAAAAAAAGATAAAAGAAAAGACAAGTCAAGTTAATGAAAAAGAAAAAAATATTATATAAATTATAATCAATTAGATAAGTACTGCACCTTGCTGAAGATGGTAGATTTCTTTCATCATAATCTAGGGTTGGAAGATCTTGGTCCAGAATTGTGCCATGGAATGGATGAGCAGTAGAAGGAGTACTATATGCAGGCATCGATGATGACAACTGCTGAGGCGGAGCAACAGGAGGAGGTGCCTGAGACATTAAAGTATCTGTTGCATTTTCCATAACTGTTGGCTTGAAATCGCATTCAGCAGCGAAAGGAAGATTCTAAAATAAAACATTTTAATGTGCAATGGACTTCTAGCAATATTTTCACATAGGAATAAAATGAATTAAGTTATAGATCTGTGGCTTAATGTAAGAACAATTGTAACTTTTTGATCAAAATGAAATTAATTATGGGTTCAGTAAAAATAAAAATAATCATTTATTAGTAAAAACAAAAACCTATTTATGTAATTAACAAACAAAACTTCTGACTGATTTTTAAATCACTGTTAACCGAAAAAAAAAAAATGTTTTTCTTATTAAATTTCCAGCTCCGGGACCTATGACCTAACCCGCACGGCCGCCAGGTCCCATTATCACACGTAATCATCCTTTATTATCATTAAAATGTAAAATGTTTAAAAATTCAGAAAATAATGTTTGTTAATAATTAGTACTGGGACATAATTTCACTATCATTTTTAACAGGCACATGCAAACACTAAAATAAATTAAGTAGAAATGACTCAGAAGGGTAGGTAGTGTTCCTGAATAGTAATATTCCTTCCACTTGGGGCTGATTTTATAGTTGGTCAATGAATTTCCAAGCATACAAAACAAAAATTATTTTGAAATAGTTAGCAGATGACTGTCACTTTAGTGGTCAACACTCAAGTTTCATGGTATCCATCAGTACTCAGTAATTAAGTACCAACAATTTATTCAATTTGAAGCATTTATTGATGTAGAATTAATAATGAATGGATAAGAACAACATAAATGGAACACTGGCAGTTACGGAAGAAATTCAACCTTTTTTTTTTCCAGTTTTACCTTTAATTATTTATTATTGCTTCCAAATGAAAATATTTTTAAAATCCTTTCCAACATTAGTACTGATAAAATTATCACAGATAATTTTAACTGTGGGTTATCAATTATACTTTATATTGATAAAATATATGAAAATGCTGGTACTTTTGTAAATCTTAATTAATTAGTCCACAAATTGTTTAATTTTCACATATTCTGGGCTCGAAATTCAAATTAATGAAATGAACTTAGATCTTTGATTTTAGATGGTTGAAAAAAAAACAATGAAGAAGAAATTAATAACAGTGCAACATATACTTAATATTGCACCAGAAATTATATATCTAAAATGATTACATATACAATAGGATTATTCCCAGAACATATTATTAAATATATTTTAATTGATAAGGTTATATCACTAATAGGAAACAATACAAATAATGCAATATCACTATGATGAAAAAAATCAATCACTATTTTGGACTTGCCATCTGCAAATCTTAATTTGACAACCAGAAGAATCGCTGTGGTGTTAAGGAGAAATTTATATGGTAAGCACATAGTCTATGCGACTCTGCCAAATAAAACAAAAAAGTGGTGAAAAGCATTAGAAAGAATAAACAGATAATACAGCACATGATTTCTTAATAAAATAGGGCCAATAGTTGATTAAGACCATCCTATGCTGGCTCAATTGTGTAAGCCACACTATCTAGGTTTCCATTGTAAGAATGGCAAACCAATAGAACATATGACAAAATTTTGAAGTATTGGTTATTATTATTTAGTGCGAATTAGCACAACTCTAATGTGGTAAGGAATACCTGCCATTGCTTCTCCAAAACATTAAGCAGTGAAAAGGTATGGAGGATGACGAGCCCCCCCAAATCAATAAAAATTAACTAATTCAATAAATTAGTATATAAACTATATTATGAAATAATCGTTAGGTTAAATCTGAACTAAAATATAATGTATGGTTCCAGCAACTATTTATTAATGTTTAACTTCAGAGCATTCATAACAACTTGATTACAACAAATAAGGATGAAAAGTTTTAAAGAAACTAGCAATTATAAGACTAATCAAAATACAATCTCAAAATGAAATGAATTTTTGAAAGCTCAATAAATTGAAATTAAACTTCTGGTTAAGAATGAGTAGAACCAATTCATAAAATCTTGTTAGCATTATACAGATATACGTTTTTACATTACTTATAAATATTAATTTAAAGGAATGAATAATCTTAATTTTTTCCATCATTAAATGAAAATACTCAAGTAAACTACTTCAAAATCTATTACAAAACAAATAGTGATGTAATGTAAGGTGTAACATTTCATTGGCAAATCAAAACAATTGGAATCTTGCAGATAACTAGCATAAAAGGGTATTGGATTGGTATGGCTTTGCCCTGACAGATGCAATGGCTTACCATTGTACTTTTTTAGATTTAAAGTTATCTATTCAAAT
This sequence comes from Halyomorpha halys, assembly GCF_000696795.3. Taxonomy (NCBI): domain Eukaryota; kingdom Metazoa; phylum Arthropoda; class Insecta; order Hemiptera; family Pentatomidae; genus Halyomorpha; species Halyomorpha halys. The sequence continues at coordinate 206,926 of NW_027112804.1, forward strand.
TTCTTTAATTAGCTAACCTTTTATTCTTGCCCGAGTGGGTTGACATTTCTATCAGATTTTTTACTTAAAGAAAAAAATCTTTCGGAGTACCAGCAATCGTGAAATTCATTTTCATGGTTCCTATTTAAAAATCCAAACCTACACCAGTAGAATGGCCATTTTTTAATAACTATTATATAGATTATAAAATCAAGTAAAAAATAGTTTTGAAAAAGGACCAATAAAACTACCAATAATTTATGAGTGAAACATTCTGGATTACGGGATAGTAATTAAATCTGAATATAAAAAATAAAGAGTAATACTAATAAAAAAATATTAAAGCATTCAATATTGTGAATCAACAAATAATGAAATGAAAAAATGTAATGAGATTTGTTTTCTATTAATAAAACTATTAGTATCGATAATATAACTCAATATTTTTTTATCATAGAAACGTTTAAGGCCTAGAAGGGATTTTTAGTCTTCTATATAAAATATAAAACTTTTTATAAGTTTTATTTAAAAATGAAAACATTATATTCATGATACATGATTTTTTTAATGATCTAGATCCCTCCCCTTAGTTGAAACGGGTAAAACTTAAAAATAAATTTATGTCTATTAAAATATAATTTTTTTTTTCTTAATTTCCATGGATCCATGGATAACAGGAAAAAATGTCAACTTTTAAAGATAGTTACATCCACAACTCATAAAAAAATTATGTTAAGGTCACTAAAAAACAGTGAGTGAATTCTAACATAATTCCGTAAAATCCAATAATAATAAAAGATAAGTAGAAAATTATACAACAGGAAAATTTCGAATTTCCCATATTCTTTATTGCTATTGTTCTCAACCAGTGAGAGAGCCAGTTAAGTTCTGTATCCTTATAAGTTGTTCATCCTATCTATTAGGCATAGATCACAATTGCCTGCCATTACTTGCTAAAGATGTTAATGAAACCCAAATGTCCCTTTTCAGAAAAGATAGGGCATTATGAGCAGGGATCAATTACTTTCTTACTAGTGTCTGAAATAGAACATAAGTACCAAAGTTTGAGGTAATTGCAGTCGAGTGACTTGAGGCAACAGCTCAACAACCTTGAGTCTGGAACAGCAGTTCAATAATGACCTGAACGGATTACTTTTATTTCATTAGGGTGGCCCTATGGAGTGACCCTCCCAGTCTGGTCAGAGTAGGTTGGTAACCTACAGGACAATCCTCCCCTCCCGTATGCCAGAAATGACTGGTATGGGAAAAAAAAGTACTTAAATATTTTAAAAAAGGAAACAGGTAATATGATGGGGGTCACGGTAGCAGCGTGGTAACGCCCCAGTCTACCAACCCGAAGGTTACGAGATCGAGTCCCCGGCCCTACCCGGGATTTTTTCAAGCATACAAATATGCAATACTCACTCACAACCTCCCCCCAGGCATTTGTGAGGCCTGTAAGCCAATGGGTGGGCACTCACAAAAATAGGCGTGGGAGTGACGAACCCGCCCTATGAAAACCTTGTCATGAGACGCGTGATGTATTTCCTACATACATTGCGTGAGGCCTTGGACCTCTATGGTCACGCCAATAATAATAATAATATGATGAAAGCTGACTAATTCCAATCTCAACTACCATTAAAAGTACAACACATCACATATTTCACATTTGTCATAAGTAGGTCTATTTAACAAATTAAAAAAAAAAAAAACTGTCAATGTTTAGGATAACCTATAACTAAGCAGTTTTAATACTATTCAGTTGAAGTTGATTTAAAGATTCAGGCTCTTGAAAGTACTTGGACTTCCCCAGAGAAATTTATATTAAATGCTGATGTGGAGCATGTGAAATATGTTTTTGGAAACTAGATTTTTCCCAGAAATCAATCATAAAAGACCATCTTAAGACAGAGTAGTACTAAAGTGGCAAATAGCCAATTTTTTGCTGAGATGAGCCAAAATACAACAAAATATCATACACAATGTTTAATCTAAGAAATAACTTGCAAAACCTCACATTTTCCCAATAAAATAAGTTTCAGCCTCTCTGTAAATATATGTATTCTTCATATTTTCATGTATTTACAACAGTATACTAATGGGTGAAGCTCGACTATCGATTTAAAAAAAATAGTATATCACAAATTTAAATTTAGATCCCAACTAATTAAATATTTCCTAATGTTTAGTTTTGGATTCTATAAAAAGTATGAAACCCTAGAATTTTTTAAAGAGCATTTAATCATTTTGGTAAATTATTAATCATTTTGGAAGGGAAATGGGTAAAATTAATATGTTGATTATAAGAAATGGTCTGAAAGCTAATAGCCTTCAAACAAGAAATAGTGACTACAAGTGGATTAAGGTGAGAGGAATAGTTACTTCCATTGAGAAAAGTTAGAACAAAAAAAGTAAGTTGATCATAGAAAAAGAATAATAGGCTGAGCACTAACTGCAACCGAGTATCTCAGAAAGTCATCTGATTATTCTGAACAAGTATAACATCCAGAATGCAAAATATATAACTTTAGATTCAAGAAAAATAAAATAAATGATCATATTTATTTCGTATTTAATATTCAAAATAACACCTAATATTAATTGACAAATATAAATAATTTAATATTTTTTGAAGTGAAAATTATCGAAGAATATTTAATAATTTCATTTACAGTAACCCTTAGTTATTGATTTAAAAAAACGTAAACTGATTAATAAGACAGCAGAATCCTGAACGTTTAAGTATGTTAGTTCAACCTGTATTTGGTCGATTTCTTTAGACAATAGAATTATTAATTTGAACTTCTTTCTTTCAATGTTATAAATTAAATCTATAAATAAAAATGTTTTTAATTACTATTATTTTAATTAGCTCCTTTCATTGAATTAATCACTCAATCATGAATAGTAAGAATTCATAAAGCATAACAAAATATTGAATACTACAATAACTAATCAGGATTATCTTACTCTATACTTATATTTTGTTATGAATGCTATGCAAGGCCTTAGAACTACATAAAGATTAAAACTAATATTAATGACAAAAACAAACAAATTGAAAATAGTTTTTGGAACCACACACCGATAATATTGTATGCGATGAAAATTTAACGGCAGTTTGACTAACAGGTAAAGTTTGTGCCAGGTGTTTGTCAAATTCTTCTTCTTGATGCCTCATTTCTTGCAACCTTCTCATTTTGTCTTCTATTTCTTCTTGGGTTGGTTCTTGTTTACGATTAGACATCTGCTGTTGAAGAGTTTGCAAATGCCGTAGTACCTCAGGATTAGACAGAATTCTATAACATAGTAGAAAACAGAAAACCTTTAAATTAACATATAATAATAAAATAAATAATTCTTGATTCATAAATAACCTAACTTAATGTATAAAGATGTATAAACTGTCAAAGTAACAAAGATACACACAAAATGAAATCAAAGAGCAAAAATAAAAAGAATAAAGAACAAAATAGCCAACTGAAAAAAGAAGAAAAAAAAATACATCCAATATGAATATGAAAAGCTCCTTTATGTTAATATTTCGTAACTTTGATGTCATTATATTGAAAAAACGATTTAGATTTTTTCATTAAAAAAAATTTCAAGTAAAGCAACCAAAAATCTAATCAGAACAGTTACTATCAACCCTATAACCAATTTAGAATAATCGAACTTTCAAATCATTTATAGTACATCTATGATGAGTTTGCCTGTCAGTAAAGAAGGGGGAAGGATTCGCAGTGGCAAACATTCTCCTGCCAACCCCCCACTCTTCTGTCTTCTCTCCACTCAGTCGAGTGAACTTCCTTTTCTGGACGTTGTAAAATATAAAATGCTTTGTTGTAGACTTTCTTGCCGGTAGGAAGGGTTTGCTATGGTGAGGGGGAGAAGGAGGTAGGGTGTGCGAGCTCCCTTTCCTTCAGGCAAACTTATTTTAGACATACTGTACTAATTTTGACAATTGACAAAACAACTAAACATTAACAGTGGTAAAGAATAATGAAAATCACATAAAATAATAGGAACAAAGAAAAAAAAAGCAACAAAATGAAAAAATTGTTTTTAGTACTCAAGTAAAATAAATTTTTGTGTAGCAATAAAAATCTTAGAAGACTACCAAGAAAGTAAAAGCAATATGGCATTAGGCCAAGCATTTGGTCAATACAGATATTAATGTTAAATCGAATAAATTAATGATCACCACAAATTTAAGAGGTCATAATTCTTATTCTACAGAAAGAGACTTGACCATTCAATTGGAAATATCCAGAACTATGTTTCAAATACGTTTTAAGATAACAGACTGAATAATAACAATAAACAAAACAATGGTAAGATTTAGACTTAACTATATATAGAATAGAGTAAACCAGCCAAGCAGACAGAATTGTTTTTTTAACAATACAAGCACATTTAAAAATCATTAGAAACCGGGGGGAAAAAAAAAAATCAAAACCAAAAGTAAAAACAGAGCGTGAGTATATTTGATTTGATATCAGCTCTTATGAGACAAGCAAATAAAGATTCACTCCACCGTGACCTCAATATTTTAAAAATAAATAGTTAGTAATGCGAATTAGAATTTTAAGGAAATAGTTTCATTTTATCAGCTATTTCAAAAAATAATTAACCAACAAGCTTAATAAGAAAAGTATGTTATAAATTTAATATAATTCATGTGCTAAGCCTGTAAAAGTTAAGAACTAATTTGAATTCTTATGCTTAATATGGCCGATAGAATACTCGACCTTACTTCACACTTATTACTTTAGCACATTTAGTAGGTTAATAAAGAGCATTCATTCAAAATTAGGGCTAACATATAGCTTATATTAAACATGATGGTACATTTAGGACTTAGCACAAGTTCCACAAATACCTCTACTATCGATATTTATCAAATAATATACAAAGTTATATAGAAGCTGAATAAATTAAAACTAAGGAAATAACAAAAAATCCAAATTAGTTCTAAAAATAAATAGAGTACAGGAAAAAAAGTCAAGATAAACAACAATATTTTTACATTCAAATAAGATTGAGTAGTAGTAAGAATCAAAATATTGTGAAGAACACCTCCCCGAAGAGATCGAAATGGGGGATGGACAAGATATTTGTAAAATATTTCGTACAAATAAGTTTTGTTTGTTATAATTTTTGTTTGGTTTATAAATTTTTGTTTAAACTATTAGGAAATTTTAGATTTTGTTGCTCTGAATAGTTTTGTAGCAACTTTTCTACCTAGAACCCGATTGAAAGCTGTTAAATTGTAGTACCTTATTGGTAGTGGGGTATTTTTACTAACACCTCATATGAATTGGAAGTTGTTTTCCATGATTGTGTTGATAAAGCCTAAAAGGAACTAAAAAGTTAAGACTGCTAAACTGACAGTTCTGGCTGAGTTTGTTGTTGATCACTTAAATGTTTTTATAGAGAAAAATGGATGTAGTTTTGTGACTTGGTATGGATAAAGAACCTTCTTCCTGTCAAAAGAACCTCATACACCATGAGAAATAATCAACTACATTACTTGTAGTCAAATCTGCAGTAGACATAGAAACAAAGAGTTGTCATTCCCATCATCGTCTACTGTTCAATTTCTGTTTTCAAAGTTTATGTACATTTGCTATATGCATCTTTCCTGGCCTTTTTATCTCAGTTTAGCATGGTTTATGGTGCATCAACAAAAAATTGAAAATTTCTTTAGATCTCAATTTTGGCATAATATTCATCCTATTTACTTCACTGTTTGGCGGTTTACAGAAATAGATGTTACTCATACCATTATTTAAATAATACAGTGTTTGATTGTTTGCAGAGCTTTCTTTGAAAATAACTTTTTCCAAATTAAAGCACAAGCTAGTGTTCGGTTGTCAGTCACAGAATCTACAACCATTTTTCACCAAAAAAACATGAGCACGACCATCAAGAAAAATAATACAACAGAAACCGACAGTTTATCTTTATAATCATAATCCACTTTTAAATCTTCAAACATCACCAACACAAACCTGGAAAACATAACTTTCAAATCAATCCATGTAATATAAACAATGAATTACTACTATTTAAGTACAATCAATTAGATACCAGGTAAAGAAGTTGCAACCACATTTTATTAGGGGAGGCAAAATCTAAAATTTATAGATCATTTTGACCAAATGTACCTAAACTTAGCCCTTTCCATGAAAATGTATGGATTAATAACTTCCCTAAATATCATTAGAAAGCAATTTTAAGTATACTGACCTTTTTGAGTAAAATGTTTCACTATAATTTTCAAGTTTGAAGTACGTTTTCAAATTTTAAATTTTTTGAGTAATTTAAGTGAAATCCCACCTACCATTTCCTAATGACAAATTCCCTCTTCTAGACACAATCATTAATTTATTTGTGTTTAACAAAAATTGTGATTTTTTTTTTTATTATTCACCTTAAATCAACCATAACTTTTAAATTATTGACTCTATCGTCTTAACAGGGTTTTCAGGGTTTTTCGATCCAGAAACAAAAAATTATAATAAAAAATATCTTACTCGACTTATTTTAAGCAAAATAATTTACAAATGTCCTGATACACATCTCGACCGGTACCGGAGAAATTGTCCCCACGAAATTAGTGCTGACTGCAGATCTGAATTATTAGTACTAAAACAAATTTATAAAAAAGTTTTACATAAAAATTTAGTTGTTTATTTTGTTGATTTGGTCCCATTTTTCCTTTATTGATAATCCACAACAGAACAAAAATGTCATAACATCATTTATAAATAATAATGGTCTCATATTCACTTGTCTGATCATAGATATTATTATTAAGACAACATATGTTTGGGCTATAAAAAAACTTGGCATCATTATTATTCTGCTGGAATACAGTGACATTTTCTCTTTCAACTGCTTTCATTCTCAAGAAAACCTGCTTCTTAGTTAACTAAGTTGATTTGTATTTACAGAGAACAAATAAATTATAGATCCTTTAGAAAAATGTTGAAAATAAAGTAACAAGCTAGCTTTGTGAAAAACGTAAAATTCATGCAGGAAACCTATGTTTTATTGAAAGAATATTGAAACACATCCTTACAATACAACAATGATTTACAGCAATAGTCTGAATAATCTGAAAATTGCATCCAGCAGAGAGTATTAAATCAGTTTGTTTCACATAACGAAATGCCAAGAATGTGTATTAGATAAATAAATATTTTTTTTATAGCCACACCAAATAGATGAGAAATAGAATACCAATATTTTAAATACTATGACTATAGATAGAATCACACACACCAACTCCATCTTAACCTCTGACATATTTAAGGAATAAAAACAGCTAAGTTAAATATTGTAACAAAGCATAATAGATAACATTTTTAATATACATGAAACATTATAATAAAGAAGATGATCAAGAGCGCTAGTCAAAATATTTTGTTTTTATTGTGACAGTCACCCTCACACCAAGTTCTACTACAAAACAATTGATAATTATTAAAGTGAGATTAAGATATGTCTGTGTAATTTGGAATTGGTGGGTTTTAACTCTACTATCCAAGCCTCAAACAACAAATCTTCAAAACAATCTTCTTCAACAATTCTTCTAGGGCTGAAACAAAATATAGAGCTAGTAGTTTTTATGTCTAAAATCTAAAAATCTTTAGAACTAAAACATTTCAAGTAGGTAATTAATTCCTTTGCAAAGGTTGTACTAAGTTATTAAAATAATTATCCTTAATTAAAGGGAATAAAAATAACAATTACAATTAAGGATTAAAGATTAAAAAAAAAAAGTAAATGTGTGGTTCCAAGTTCATATGATATTATCATATATAAGTTATTCTACCTTCTACTAATTAAAATTGTTTTAATAAATGGTAGTTAATGTTGCCTGCATAGCATTCAATAAGTATAAAATAATATTTAAGGAGTCTTTCCAAGTCGGAAAGAAAATCAAATAGAAAAAAAAAATCTTAAATCTATCAAAACCAACCTTAGAACAAAAAGCCGGAACAGGAAATACTTCAGTTGGAGATGGAGATTCAAACTGAGCTGGATTCATTATTTGCCTTACCTTCAATATTTTTACATGACTTATTTGATAATTCCGCAATTAAACCCCACCCCCTTTTTCCACAAATTTAATAAGATAAATTAATTAATAAACAAATATAAAAAAACCATATCAAATCAATCCATATAAAAATGTGAAAGCTAGTTAGATTACAAAATGTTTTAAGGTAACTTTACCAAAAAAAAATTAAGAATGGAAGTGAAACCCTGAACTTCAAAGAATTTGATAGAGCCAATAAATATGTTTAAAATATATGCATCATAAGGAATGTCTAGGATGGATTAAGATTTGATTTTTAATTTAGCTAGATAAGCAATACTAGGCATAATTACAAAATATAACATTTTAATCCTTTGATTAAAACAGCTATAAAATTGATCATTTTACAAAACAAATTGTAATTGAAAAAAATACTGAATTTTTGCCAAAAATAAAAAAAAAAAGTAATTAAAAATGATAAACTATAATTAACACCAGCAGGAATTTATTTTCTTTAGGATTTATCAAAATCTTAAAAAATGTGAAATTTATAATTTTCCCTTTCAACTTAAATATATATAGATTTCGTAATGAAATTCTTTATACACACTCGTTATAACATAAGAAACATTAATAAATTCTAAAATTATTTACATTAATTATAATACTTATACTCATATATAAGGAGGTCACTCATGGAAAAATAATAAAGTGATCATTTTTCATTCAGTCTTCTTAATTATCATTCTTGAATTATTTTTGGATAGAACAGTGCAAACCCCATACTAAAGTGATCTAAATTTGAATTCAAAATCAGTAACATACAAGATTTACAGCCGCTAGAATAAAGGTAGTTTTTGTTTATTTCTTCTCTAATTTACTACAACTCTGACAACACTTTGGTCATTGAATACTAAGGTTTTTTTTTCCAATATATATTTCCATAAGAATATACATTGGCATGTTTTTGCTATGAGAAGTATATTATAACTTTTTATTTGAAAATTAGATATCCAAAAAAGTTTTCAGCTAGATATTTAATCATGAAAAATTGTGTTTTTTGTCATCAAGTACATTTTACTTCAAATCCACTTTACTTATAAGCTTGAAATTTTCTTTAGAAATTTGATGTAACTATTAATAACACTGAAGAGCTACTAAATAAAGGAATTTTAAAACAATGCAGTAGTTCATAATTTATAAGATATATTGCAGCACAATTATATAATAAAATGCAATGTTCAATACACGACATGATAATTTATTCATTAAAAAATCTTTCATTAAGTAGATGTAATATGTCAGATAAAAAATGCATGAAAAATTCCAATTAAACAACTTAAGCAATTTTTGAGAAAAAAGAGACTTTTATTAACATTGTTCGAGATATCCATTAGTGACACCCATAAAAATATAATACATATTATAATAGCAGAAAATAAATTACTCTCAGAACATATCCTTTACGAATAACAAATTGAAAATGTAAATGAATTTAATTCTGGTTAATAAAAATATAAGAAAAGAAACAGAAAGAAAATCCCCAGTTTATTTTTCTGAAGTTTAAATCCTATATTAATCCATTTCTGAAATGACTAATTTATTGAGACAGATTGAAAAATGATCATGGAAAAACTTAATGATGAAAAATCAAGGGGCTTATGGAATCAATCAATCACTGATCAATCAAAAGTGAATTTCCAAAAATTTGAGATAATAATTTAATTAAAAAGTAATAGTATTAATATTACTAGACAGAAAATCTAGAAGTAATAAGAAATCAATTAAATAATTACTGTTGTAAAATGAAAACAATATTGTCCTGATCAGTTTATGACATGGAAAAACAATTATACAAAATCAGTAAAGGGGTGAGGTAATCAATGCAATTTTTTAAAAATATAATAGTCCTTAACAATTATTTTATAATTAAATATTAAGCTTTTTGATCATAAAATTAAAATCATCAACAATTATTCAAAAACAAAACTGACTAAATGAATGGTTATTGAAAATTATTTATTATACTTCTCAGATTTTAATATTAAATTCATATTTAGATATGAATCAGGAATTTGGTTATAAAAATGTATTAATAAAATAAGGAAGATAAAAAAAAACCTAATTACCAATAATTATCAATGCTTCAAACATTAAAATATTTATTTACAAAAGATATATTCCAAAAACAGATAAATCTATGCTCAATACCAGTTCTGATGAAGAATCCAGGACCTTCAAAAAACCATCATCGCCAGCTAGCCATTAACTTTAGAAAATCAATAAGCCACTTAATCTCAGCAGGATTATCTAGATAGGAATTGGAATATATCACCAGAAACAGAGTTTAAAAAAACTCATCAGTTTAATGAAATTAATTTACAAGAAACGTTTGGATTATTTATTAAGGGAGACGGGGGGAGGGGTAAAAGTATATGAAGTGTCAATTCTAATCAGAAATGGTCAACATTGAAATAAATCAATGCAGGACATAATTTAAAAAAGAAAATTCATAGATAAATATAAGCATAATTTATAACAAAAATAAAAACAACAATTTATTACAATCCACAATTAAAAAAAAAAAAATGTGTCATATTTTTATTAATCAATTGCAAGAATCGCTTAACAGGGTGAAATCGAATATATTGTATTAATCTCTTTCCATCTTGCTAAAAGATTAAGTGGCTTTTTGCTACCTGTAAATCCAAAATCATGATAAATAAAAGCATAATACTTGCTCAATGAAGAGAGGGATCACATGGAATACTGATGAACTAATGATCACTTCAGAGTATCCACTGGAGTACAGATATTTGTAACCGTATAATTGGATTAAAAATTATAAAATGAATATAAATTTTTACCAATTTTGAAAATGATTAACAACTATTGAGCTACAAAATATTAAAAACATTAAATAAGTTTCAAAATAGAAATTTATCTATGACATATTTATTTATATTTACATCAATCGTCACACTATTTTTTTTTTTTAATGACTAAAGGAAAATTTTAAAAACTCAATTGAAATGATCTAATGTTTCAATTAAATAACTACATATTTAATTTTCTTTAAATTAGTGTAAGAAATAATTGGACTAATTGCTGGTTTGATGCTGTTATTTACTCAAACCAGTACAGACAAAGTTGCCTACAGAGGCTGGATTCAAATCCGCAATCAATTTCTTATATCAATACTAGGGCGATTTTCTAACACACTTGACTACACATACACACTTGTTACTGCTGACAACTAACTGAGATAAAGGATAAAGTTTATCCAAGTTGAGTTTGCTGGAGAGAGGAATCCGTGAAGCCTTTAGTGTTACTAAACTTTATCATTACAAGTTTTCTTAATCATAACGTGTTTTTTTTTCTTCAATATTTTTAGAATAATTTTATCAATTGAAAATTGTGATAGCAATTAATTTTTGTTTGACACTGCTGTTACCTCTATCCTGTTTATTCAATATTATAACAGTTTTTAAACTGTTATATTAAATATTGTTATTAATGAAGGTTGTAATTAATTTCAAATAAGAGGAGAGATTTCCAAGTAATATCAGCAATAGAAGTAAGTTCTAAATGAAGTAGAATATTCTAAGGGGTGAGCATGAATGGAGAGGATAATGTGATAGACTAGTGAAAATCTATCTGCCCAATATCTCACCAGCAAACTCACATTATGAAAGGCTCTACATGTAAATTGTTCATACCTTTCAAATAGAAACACAAACCAAAGGGAAAAATTCATACCTAATTAATAGAAACTTAAAAATGTTTACCCTATTAGTCAATATCATAACCTCACTATCTATTACTTCATGATGCTGATAAATATTTATCAAAATGCTTCACAAAAAAAAAAGTAATTAAATTATAAACAACAATTAATAAATTAAAAAAAAAAATGTATATACCCAAAACAATTAAATGTTTTTGTATAAGTAAATGAATAAATGAAGTGACTGAATTTTGAAAGAATATTGTTTTTATATGAGTATTTTAAAATATTATATTAGTATATGATGAAATGTATATACTGTATATATGTATATGATGATACTATGTTTGTGTATCAGTGGTTATAAATTAATGTCAACAATATACAATATACTCACAATATATGATAATCAATCACTTCATTCGCAGCTAATTTTATATTAGCTTATAAAAATTATTTAATTATTTTGAATATTTAGTGGAATCGAAAATTTTTAATGGAATATTTAATACTTTATATGTTTGCTATTATTATTTTTATTTTTTTACTGTACCTATAAGGCAAAAATCGACCTTTAAAAATTAAAGGAATTCAGTTAAAATGGAAAACAATCATTAAACAACAAGAATTATTTATCTTTAATATATTGTTACCTAATTTCAATAATATCTCTTAAGCTGTGATGCCTCATAACTCCAAAGAAATCTAGAATTTACTTTTTTAGATTATGCTTTTAATACTTTAAAAAAAGCACATCATTTGAGAGACATTGTTTCTTAGAATATTTATTTAAATAATTTTGTCTGACTTCAGGAATTCTTTTAGAAGTCTTTAGAATGAAGCATTAATTTTTATTTTCTTAAATTTCATACAAATGAAATACAGTACTATTGCACATCTAATATAAAAATTTAAACTTTAAAAGCAGTTAAAATACTAACGTTTGCAGAGAGTCGATGCTTGGAAGAGGCTGCTGGGGCTGTGATGATGGCTGCGGTACTGATGGCTCTTCATCATCTTCATCGTAATCAAAGTCAAGCAGCTTTTTGTCAAATTTTACCTAAGTGTTAATAAAAAAAATCAATTAAGGTTACCTAAGTCCTTAACCACATATTATAAATGTGAGTTCATTTTTAGTAGAAACAAAGCACTGTCTATAAAAGAAAGATAAATCTCGTTATTTCAAAGAGATACAGTTTAATATTCTGATTAATATATTAAAAGTTTTGAGTTATACAAATTTCAAAGGGGTATCACAAGACCCACTCAATACATCATGGTTATTAACGTTGTCATGAAGACAATTTTATGAACATATATGTATATATAAAACATTGGAAGTCATATAACTCAATGAAAGAAGAAAGTAAGAAATAATAAATTTTAATATTCAAATACTCAACCAAAAAAGCGTTTATACAGGGAACAGGTTATGTCTGACTCACTAAAGCCGACTAAGCATATCAGATTAAAATGATTAATTTCAGACTAAGGAACGAAAACATTGTTGAAGGAAAAAAAATTTCTTTTAGAATAATAAACAAATACAAATGAAACATGAGATTTATCTTAGTTAATCAGATGATTTCTACTTCATTTCATTTTAAAGGTAAAATATAGGAAGCCATGGAAATTATATCAACATGTAACTTTGGGAATTGAAATAAAAACAACTTTAGTGAAATATAAATAAAAAATAGTATGTAATATAAATAATATTAACAAAACATTCTTTATATGTATATATTATAAAGAGCAAATAGCTTTTCAAAAATATAAAAATAACTATAACAGTTACGTTTATGGTTTAGTTTAAACCTTGAATTATTTATTTATTTCATGAATGCATCTACCCATAGAGGGTAATTACCATTAACATAAATTAGTCCCTAACTGAAATAGAACAGTTTAATAACTGGAATGCATTTGACAATATGTGTAACCAAAACACCCCAAAATCCTAGCTTGACCATTTTAGTTTAACTAGCTTGAAAAATTAAAAATATATGATACCTCTTCCTTTTTGTACTGAGCAGCATCAGATTGTTTCTCCAAAAGCAAGCTCTGAAGGTTTTGTAATTGTAGCATAATGTTTGGATCTATCGCCCCGGAATTAGTAGGCTAAAGGAATTAATACAATTAATTTAAAACAAAATTTTATGAGAACTGTCAGTTGATTATTTCAAAATTCCACAATAACGGTTTATCAAATTAGCTCTCATTAATTATAAAAGACCTGTTATTACCCCTTTTTAACATTAATAACATTAAAAAGAAACACTAGAAAATATGAAAACTACATACTGGTTTAACCTGAGGAACTGGTGTTATTGCCAACTGTGAACTGACACTGCTTGTATCAAGATTCCCTGACAACCAGGCAGGATCTTTTACTGGAGAAGGTTTTGAACCTGAAAAAACATTATAAGTATGTAAATAATCTAACTTTACAAAAACAGTTCTGCTTGTGACATAAATATTAATATTTATCAAAGAACTGGCTGTTAAAATAAATATCTATTAAAGAAATATAACAAGCAGAAGCTATTAAAAACTTAAAACACAAATTAAACATAATAGGGATAGTTGTTAATATTAATTGTAAAAGACTGACATTTAAGATGTTTAAGTTATCGTCAAGTTGTAATTATTGTTCAATTGAAAAATTTACCATAACTATTGTAAAACTGAATAACAAATACAAATATAGATATATATGATTAAAACATCAAACATTATATTCTTTAACTTGTATGTCTTATCACAGAAATGTACCAATTACAATAATATTTATCTCTTTTGGTATGCTTAGCAGAATCATAAATTGACATATGAACACAAAAGATTATGCGATTAAGGTATAGTGTCAATTCAGATAAATGTGGTAAGAAGACAATAGTGAACAGTTAGTTCTACTGTTTTTTTTTTTTAAGTAGTTATTATTAAATTATATTAGCATTAAGTAATTTAAAAAAAAAAAAGTTGTGTTGTATTTTATGTAAAAAAATATATTCATGTTATTATAATGAAACCTTAATCGATATATTAATATTATTGACAAAAATAAAACACATGAAGTATTGAGAATGGTGCCAGACTGTATCATCTCACCCCAGATCCTGGTGCAGTTGACAGCGGCCCTGTCAGCTGGCATAACTAAGAAGTTAAATATGAATCGAGCTGTTGAGAGCAAAAGTGATTTAAGTCATTCTGTTCTCATAAAAATTAATTTTTCTAACACTAAATAATAAACTGAGTGTATTAACTTTAAATTTATTTAAATAGTTGGATATGCTTGTGGACTGACTCATTTTAACAAAAAAAAAAAGTTGTTACAGCTCTAATAGTTTATACCTATTTCTAAATTACTGTAAATTAAGTTACTAAATTTACAGCTTTATTTTTTTACAGAAATTTCTAAGATTTGTAGACTTTTTATTTTTTTTTAATTTGCGGTATAATTAGTTCTTCAAAATCAACAACTAAAATTGATTCACTACTTTCAACAACTAATGAACAAAAAAGAACAACTTTTTCTAAAAAAAAATTTTTTTTTAGAAAAAGATTAAAATTTTTTACTAAACAATGCTTTATATAAATGACAAATTTAATTGGAAAGTTCATGGAGTTTTATTCACATGATTTCTTGTTAGGAAATGATTAACCTTTGATGAAATTTATCTAGGACCTGTGAGAACAACTCTAAGAGAAGTATATGAAAATACCTAGATGGATGCTGGGGGTATAATTAGCACATTTTAAGCCTGGACTCACTTGGTGTTCGGGGAAGATTCTGAGCTGTCGGAGGTGTTTTCAACTGCACACCATTAGAAGGTTGTAATGGTTGATCAGTTCCAACCCGAGAAGCCATATCCAGAAGGGGCTGGATCACATCTGGTGTAAACACTTGGTTTTTCTGCCATAGGTTCAATACTCTAACAATTTTACCCTATGTACAAAATAAAGTATTGATAAATTTGTAGGAATCACAATGTTATAATCTGTTTTAAAAGAAGAATAAATATTAGGAAAAAATAAAAAATACCTTGTCATCAGGAGGGCAATTAAATAAGTGAGCAAATGTTGTTTGAATGTTACGAGCAAACCTTGGTGCAAATACATCCTTTTCTGGAGAGAATTGATGGCGAGATTGACGCACAATCGAGTCAATAACATATAATCCAGGAACTTTATATTCTGGTTTACACTAAAATAATTAAAAATATAATAAAGTAACCATTTTTATATTACAAAAAAAAGGCATACTCAATTGATCATAAGAACACAAAAATACCTTCTGAACAAATTTTTCAACACTTTGAACAGCATGTTTATAAAACTTTATTGCTTTTATTGCTGAGCGCGTGATGGCGGTCATCTTGGCCTTCGATATAGGAGGTCTTGCTTCAAACAAGGAAGATAACTGAAAAATATAAACATAATTTTATGACAAATTCAGTAAAGTGCAATAATAAATCATAAGTTTATTTATTATAAAAAAAAAATTAAATGCAATGGAAAACATTATGGCTGTAAACAATCTTTCTGTATATACTTGGCTAACAAATTATAATTGTCAGAGAGAAATGTTATGTGATAAAAAACTAAAAACGACATTAGATTGGCAAATAAGTATTGCGCATGGCATATACATTAATAAAATACTACCAGGGCATTCAAAAAGTCCTGTCGTTTTTCGTTTGTTCGTTGTTTATTTTGATT